>NW_005178735.1:235290-294343 GCF_000350225.1 Chondrus crispus | reverse complement strand
CTTTATCACAGTTAGAAGGGTACTGCTGAAAGAGCCAATACATTGCCAGAAAAAGAGCGGCGGTCTTGTGCACTTAAATACACAAGCACGGACGACACGTGTACTACTCTACACATACACCATACTACGACCGATGGGTACACGCGCGCGCTCCCTACACGTGGGCCGTGGGCACGCCGCTCACGTTTACACCGTGCTGCAGCGCAGATTCCGTAAACAACGAATTCATTGCAGATTACAGCAGTAAAAGTCAAGAATGCCAACAATTTGTCACAATATTCTACCATGACCACATACGTGGCTGTACAGTGCTGATCAAGTCAGAAACGAGGCGGGTAAACTATTACAAAAAAGCCCGCCTTATTTCCAAACCACTCAATGATTGCGCATAAGACTGAAATCGGGACTGCGGCCAAGTCCTCAGACAGTCCTTCCCCTCAGATCCCCCATTCCAACTTCCTTTTACCTCACGATAACCTCGACCCTCCCCTTGATCCGAACTCTTGCTCCCTCCCTCAACCCCCCACCACCCTTCGTTCCATCACCCCCTGACACACCTCTCGTTCCAACCATGACAAATGTCAGCCAAGCTCAAGCTGCCACAGCACTGCAATTGCTCGCAGATGCGGCCGTGGACCGCCGCAACGGGCTTCGACAGTACGATGATGACAGCGATCCATTCGACTCCGATGAAAACCATGACTCGGATGCGCCCATTTTCGATAGATTTTACGAGCAGGGAGGTTCTGCCGCTATACTCGAGATGACGAACTTCGACCCTACACAGTTTTTGGGAATATGGTCTGGATTTCAGGGTGTCATATCTCAGGGCTATAACGCGGGACGGGGTAGGAAGTCAATCCATAGCGGCAAGGACGTACTTTTTATGACATTGTGTGTCGTAAAACACGGAGGAAAGTGGGATTTTCTTGCGAAAATGTTCGGATTGAAGGGTCCGTCTTTTGAAAAACTGATTATGAAATTCGTAGACCTGCTGTGGCTACCTGTTTACGAGCAATATGTTGAGCATCACGCGATCAAGTGGACAATGACGGCTGTGTCGGATGTTGGGCGTTGTTTAGGCATTTCCCTGTGGCTCGGTATGCTACCGATGTGACTTTCCAGCCAAACAACCGTCCAACTGGTAGCATGCAGGAGGGCAAAAAGTACTATAGTGGAAAGCATAAACAATATGGCTATAAAATGGAAGTCTCCGTGCTTCCGAATGGAATGGCCATTGGCTGTAGCGAGCATGAGCCCGGGTCAGTCTCCGATCTGACTCTTTTTCAGAGGATGCAGTATTTTCACGACAAGCAGCTGCAGAAGAAAGGGGAGGAGAAGGAGTGGGATGACGATGGGCCGTATGTGGGCAAATATCCGGAAAGCTGGGCTGTCTTATGTGACAAGGGATACCAAGGAGCTTTAGAATTCTGCCGTGTAATTCATCCAACTAAAAAGCCGCCGTATGCTGAAATGCCTCCTACGGATGTCAAGCGAAATCGTCTTATTTCAAGTGACAGAATTATTGTCGAAAATTTTTTTGGCAGGCTGTGTGGAATTTGGAACGTGATGGGGTCTAAGTGGAAGTGGAACGAAAAATCGTATGATCCAATTTTCAAATTGTGCTTGGGACTTACCAATTTCCATATTAGGTGGAATCCGTTACGGCAAGAGGATGGGCAAGTTTATGGGCAAATAAGGACGCGGTGGTTTAGGCTAGCTGAGAACTAGGCAAGGAGGAGGAAACTCGTACAAGAAAAATATCGCGAGAAGCGAAGAAGGCGCATGAACATTCAGTTCAGGGCGGGTGGCGTTCCTGATCGCGACCCTGATGGTATATGACGTAGTGGTTAGGTGAATTCGTAAATATTTGTCAGTTGTGTGGTTGACTACAGTGCACAACCATGTTTACAAAGTCTATCGATGCGCACTGAATGACTTGGTGGCGATGTATTTGCCAAGTGATTTACGGAGAATATCGATCTTTTGGGTGGTGCTCTGTCTTTGGGGAGAAAAGCGGTCTTTGGTTAGGAGACCTAATGAAAACCCACATTCATTATCGTTACAACTGTCTTTGACATCGTATTTCTGGATACGGTTTAAACTGTTCGGGAGGTCTTGGGCCACTGTCGTCATATCAGCATCACCACTCTCCCCGTGGCTTTTAATTACTTGCAAGTTCCATTTCCTTCTAAATTCAGTGGGCCAACCGTTTGAAAACCTGATTTCAATTTTTCTTGTCAGCTTGTAGAAGTAGATTTGCTTCCTTCATGAGATTGCGTCATATTACCGTGATTACCATGCCGTTCATATGACGTCGCTTGGCATGCATGCTACAAATCCAATTAAAAAGGGGACCGATCTATTTCGTGTTACACGCCAGGAGTGCCCCTTCGATTCTTCCCCAAACTTTTTCGTGACGCACAATTAAATATTCCAATTTTGAAAGCAGCCGTGAGATGGTTGACTGTCTGGGGACAACGTAGAGCTCCATATAGCGCATTTATTCATATTAACAGGGATTTGGAATGGCCTGACTGATTGGCGACGCCCCTTTCTGCGCTACGCAATACGGCCGCAACAATTATGACCAGAAACATACGAAACTCAAATTATTTACTGCGCAAAATTTGTAAATGCAATAGACATAGGTTTCAGTCCCGGACGACACTATTCGGATGGGTGCCTGGACGATACCATTTGGGGGTCGTAACTGTAAGGGGTGCCTTACTGGACCTTAGGGGTCTCTGTGGTTCTGGTGGACCTGAGCGGTGGAGGCAATGAGGATGTTGGAGTAAGGGAATTATTTTCCGTGGGGAGGGGAAATAAAATTCGGAGCAGTACTGATTATGGAGAAAATGAGGTCTGGAAAGTATTAGAGGCTCAAACAATTATTGCTTTTGGGTGGGTGTGTGGCCTGTGGCGAGGTGGCCCAACACCAAGTGGCGTGTAACTCCGATCGGGTTTTTGTTTTGGGGAATTCACGTGGTATATGAGGTGCATTTTGAGTTGCATATTTGTGAAAACGTCATGTTGTACGTTTGTGAGCTATGTGAGGTTATTCAGTATTGTGGTTCGCCATTTCTTGCAGTGTCTCCCGCCTGGAAAGATAAATACGTTCTTAGTTTGCAGAAATTAGGTTATTGCCGACTTTGCAGAAATTGTGCCACATGATTATGGGAGGCCATTTAGCAAGTATGTCTACCTGAAGTTTGTTCCATTTGTATTTCCGTTGTAGGAAGATGGTCTCAAATGGGTGTCTAGCTTGGAGGGATCGCGATGAGTTCGGGCCTCGTAGTGGAATTGGGTCATCATCAATGTCCCGGTTGGTCTACTTTTGCTTGTTGGCATTGTACGTAGAGATCTCGTTCGTCATATCTCACTGTTCGCCATTCCATTCGGATAAAATTGGGAGTATCCTCTCGCTTTAAGACATTTTAATAGGTACTGTTAGGCGGTGAGCCATATGTGTTTGACCTCCGGGAGGGCTGCGAGGAGGGCACCTACGAGGAGATACCCAAGGCATATGCCATGAAGGCACGATCACGGGGCTGTAGGGTCTCTTCTGCCTTCACGATTTGGCAAGAAGGAACAGAATAAAGAAAGGGAAGGTTTGTGCTAAACTTGGCAAAGCAAACCAGGCACTGGCCCCGTGGAAGCATCAAAATGGAGATCCTCCCCCATTATGCCATGGAGATCGAGCCGGGCGATCATTTTCTGCCGTTCTATATAAAGAATGGTTATGGCCATTTCCGACTGGAACCAGAGATGGGCGATTGGTTCATTTTCCGCTACGCTGGGCGGTATTTCAGATGCGTGGCCCGGCCCCTCGGCTGGGGCAGGTCGCCAAAGTGGTTCACGCAGCTAATGGTCCCGCTACTGAAGCAACTCCACTGCAGATTACACTACCGCGTACTGGGATACATCGACGATTTCCCGGTCGCGCCGGCTCCGGCTGGGCGACAGGCTACCCTCAGGGACTGCCACCGAGCTCTAAGGCGAATACAGCAGTTGCTGGACGGGCTCGGCCTCACTCTTCATCCCACGAAGGGCGAGTGGAGCGGAGCGACTCGGATCGAGCACTTGAGAGTTGTGGTAGATTCGAAGCTAATGAAATTTTTCTTGGCGCCGCGCAAGATCGCAAAAGTACGATCTATGGCCACAAAACTGCTGCAGCAAGCCCGTGTGGGTCGGCGCTGGGTGTCCCGAGACCGGCTGGCGTCGTTCGCCGGCGTGTGTGTTCCCTCATCTTAGCCATGCCATTCGCTCGTTTTTACACTCCATCAATGTATTGGGACATGGGCAAGCGGTCGCAAAGCCGACGCAACTGCGAGCGCTGCCGGACCCGATTGAACTACCGAAGCATCCGGGACCTTCGCTTTTCGCGGGTACTCACTTGCGCAGAAAAGGATGGACAGGAAATACGCCCGCCGGGGCCCTCTAACACTCTACACACAAACGCCGCAGACATCGGGTTCGGGGGTACCCTCGGCCCGGATACGGGACCTGGAGCGCCTGGCCTTTGGGAGGCGCAAGGTGCGTGGGGATGGAGGGACCGCGCGCAAGGTATTTCGCTGCGAGAACTCAAGGCCATACGCTTGCTGCTCACAGGGCCACTCGGCCAGCGACTGAAGGAGCAGGGACTCAATCGAGTGCTGTTCCGCTGCGACAACCTTGCCGTGGGGCACATAACAAACGCCAAGGTTACAGCTAGCCGGGGTATGATGAGAGAACTACGCAAGCTGTCGTTCGGCTATACGTGAGGCCATTGGAACGCCCTGAATCGGTCAGGGCGAGGTGAAGATCTGCAGGGGGCGTGGGGAGTCGTTCGGGGGTTAGGCGCACGTGAGTACCGCACGCGTCAGTTCGCTCTCCGCGTCCCTGGACGGCCCGGGCGATGACCGCCGTACGTTCTGGCGTTTTACTCCCTATCCTTCTGTCGGACAAAACGGTTCCGACCTGACTACACCATATCGAAGGCAGTGGGAACTGCACTCGGGCTTTAACCCCCCGGCCTTCGGAGGCGGCGCCCTCCGTCACTACTCTTGAGCTGCAGCATTACCTTGCTCTGAATTCGATCTCGAACGCTCCGGAGGCGTCGTCTCGATCAGACGCTTGGGAAGGCCCTTATCCGTTACCATCGGAAACCATCCCCGGCATGCGTACTCCCCGGTGGGCCGGCTCCGTCCCTTGCCGAGGCCCTCGTGGTCTCCTGTCCCAGCGCGCTCTCGAGTAGATGATGTCGACCGCGAAGCCGCTTCCCGGTACTTCGGCGCGCACCTGAACAGGCAGAGGGATTCTATACTCATCATGCGCTCGTGCGCCTCGTTTTGGGCGGCGGCGCAACACCATGCAGAAGGTCGCCGTTCGAGGTCTCTTGCTGTAACATACTGTCCGTCAAGTATGTGAGCTCCTCCTCGCTCGAAGTGTGGTCCTCAAGCGGACGCTTGAGGCGACGTTGTCGTCCATGTGGACGGCCATGTCGTTTGCGACCCTCTTTGCGATGCGTCGGTTGCGCGGCGCGCGGAGAGCGGTGCGTATCTGACGACGTCTTCTGGTAGGGGGTTTTCCTCGGGGTGCCGTGTACGGTCGCGGAGGTTCTTCTTTTATTCGGCGCTGTGCGCTCGCTCAGTGCGCGATTTTCTTGCGGCGAACGATTTTCTTGCGGCGATCTTGTCTCGGTCCCTGCGTGCGCGCACGCAGAAAGAAAGCCGTCAGATTCGGTAGCGTGAAAGGGAAATGCGGAGGTGACTGTGAGGGAAAGCCGTTGTAGCATAAACACACCCAACAGCGGAGGGGTGTTGCTGACAGTCCGACGGTGACCCTTGATCGGCGGAAGACGGGGGACTCCTCCTGCTCACGGAACCGGGCACGGGCCCGGTAGCAGTGTGGTAGAGCGGGTCGGGGTAGGTCGCGCGCACGCACGAGCGGATCGACGCCTCAACGCCTCGGAGCAGCGCTGGGTGACGTACCAGCGCTGACGGGCGGAAGCGGATCCCGGCTCCCTCGCGTGTCGCGCAACCCGACCCGTGCCGGTCCCTAACTAAAAAGGCGTGCGAAGGTGTCGCCTAATTAGAGTCAGCTGGAGGGTTTCGCCGCGGCCGTGGATCGTGACCAAGCTACCTTGGTCCTCTCCCCGCCGGCGCCCTTCCTCCTATTTGATATTCAAATCGAAGTTATCATACTATAGTACAGTATCGTGCTACTGTACCAGTGCAGGTCGTCCCGCACTGTAATATTGTCAGCCATCGGGCTGACAGCACACGTGTCGTACACGTGTGCTGGCGCACGCGCTGTAAGATATGCACGCGCGCCCGCTGTAAGGTTCGTACCTTACAGCGAGATCTAGATCTAATTGCAAATTTAATGTATACAGTAGTCGTCGGCAATTATGCCACATCGCCCCCCACTTAACGGTGAACGTCCGCGTTCACACCGGCTTGTAGAAGTGGCCATGTCGATCCCCGTAACTGAGCGGGACGTGTTCGAGATCGTGGGCGCGTCGTTGGTTCCATTGGGTTCACGCTCGGTCCGTCGTCGTGCTATTGCTCCGTTCCCCCTTCGTCGCCTCTCCATCCTCGGCGACTTCCCGTGTCACCTCACCTTCTCCTTCGTCTCACCGACTCTTCCTTACCTCCGCGTCTTCGCCTTTCATTCGCCTCGCGTCATGCGTCTCCTGTTCCCTGCCAGGGGCCCGCTGTGGTCCTTCCTCTCATCGTACGATCCTGGCGCTCGCTCGCCGATGTCGGCGTCTGGCGAGAAGCCGTCGGGGGCCCCAGGGTCGGTCCTCTCACCGACTGTAGGCGCTGTCCTCCGTGAGGACACTTCCCGTCAACTCGGGGCGCTAGCGCTCCCCGGCAGCGCCCCACCGCCGTTCGAAAAGTCGCGAAGCACCGGGGAATCGCCCCCGTCGATCGAGTTTGTCCCTGCTACGGCGCCGCTGGCTGCCCATGTCGTTGCTCCCGTCGTCGCTCGCGGTCCGTCCTCGGCGGGGGAGGAGGACGGTGCCGGTATGAGGTGGTTCGGCTCACTTTTAGAGCGGTCGGCTCCGCTCCCCGTCGAACAGCTTCACTACTCGTGGCGTCGCTTCGCCTGCTCAGGAGTAACTGTGAGTGAGCTGTTGTCCCATGATCACCTCCGCCCCGACCTGCTACGTGTTCGCCGAGTGTACGAAGCAGGCGGTGCGAAGGAGGCGTCGTTGATGCTGGGACGACTCACCGCTGGCGGCGCCGGGGTGGCGTACCCAATCCCCGAGGCCATTCGCAGCGAGCAGACCTTCGCGTACAGCGCGGGCGAGGTCCACTACGTGGATCAGATGGCGTCGTATTTGTCCGACCCCAACCGTGGTAATCCTCGTCGATTCATCTTGGCCGCCGTGCCGAGGCAATACGTTAGCCCCAGGCCGCACGCCTATTCGAAGGCGAGAGCAGCGTTGCAAAAATCCGCCTGTTCCCTCATGCGTCTGCACGGCGTCGTGATCGCTCCTCACGATTGGGCGGTGTATCGTCGTTCGGACGAGGAAGACGGGCGAGCCTTCCGTGCATCCGCGTTCGAGGGGGGGTTGACACCGGGTGATTTTCCGCCTCTCCCCGCCGTTGTAAGGGAGGCACTCCCTTCGTTGGGAGTGCATCCTCTTCTCCCTTACGTTCTAAAGCACTTCGGCTTCCTTTGCGCCGATCCGCAGCATCCCGTCTACGCGGCCGTCATGTTCAATCTAGAAAGGGAGTGGGCCTGGTCGCTGGGTGATGCCTTCATGACCGAGGTATCCGTCCAAAACCGCGTTTTCCTGCAACCGCCCGAGGTGCTGGGGTTCTTGGGAAGGGTAGCGGCGGACCTTCCTCGAGTGCCCCTGCACCCACTCGAGCAGTGCACCACGCACGTGTCTTGGGCGTGTGCAGCGGTGCTGGAGTTGATGCACCGCGCCGTCGAAGTGCCGGAACACCATCGGCGTCTGTGGACAGACTTCACCACCGGCGACAGAAGTCTCTACCTGACCTACCAATTGGCAACCGATGCCTTTGTCGCGCGGCCCCTTCCGACGGCGGCCTCTCCTAGTCGTCCTGTACGCGGTGGCGGCGTCGGATCCACCGCGCGGAAGCCGCAAAGGAAGCGTCATCGGGGCCTGGATGGGGAGGCCGCCGCAGTTGGGGGAACGGGTACGAGCCCCTTCCGCCCTCCTGCCGCTAGTGACGGCCTCTATGGCTCCTTGGCAGGGCCTTCCGTCCTTCCGGTTCCGCCTCTTCATCTGCCGACACGGGCCAATTCGCTAGATGAGCCGACGAGTCATCGTATCGTGTCGGCCCGTGCCGAGGTCAGGGCCGTCCCTGGCTGAGCTCAGGCCTTGGGGGCGTCGGCGGATCGTCCCTGGCAGATCGGCGGTCTCCTGTGCACGCTATCGTCGTGGTACTTGTCACGTAGCGATGAGGCTCGCCGTCTTGGCGCCGAGCGTGAATCGTTCGCGTCCGAATTACGGCGCTTGAAGCGCGAGGCGGAGACCTTAAATCAGATCACCGTCGATCAAGCGACTGCTCTCGAGCGGCCCCACGTCGAACGGAACCGCTATCGAAGAGAGCGTGATGAGCTCCGTTCCCTCCATGTGGGCGCCCCGTCCGCGCCGCGTCATGCCATGCGCGACCCTTACGAGGATCGGGGGTGCGAACCCCCTCGGGCGTACGAGGCCGCACCATCGGATGGAGCGGCCAATCGTTGGCCGCTGGATGAGGAGGTGGCGATGCCTCCGCTGGCCGAGGTAAGGGTGGGGGTGCCTCCGCACCCAAGTTATTGTCTTTCGAACCCCTACGCCTCGGGTCCATCTTCCGCGCCGAACGGCCCCAGGCAGTGACCGGGCCACTCCGATAGTTTAACTCCCTTCGTCCGTAAAGCCATTAGGGCCCTCTGTCCGTGCGTTGGGCTCCCTTCGGGGGAGAGCCAATCCTCTCCACCTTCGCAAGGTCGTCACGAAACTCCGCCCCTTCGCCGTACAGAGCCTTCTCCCCTACTCGTCGGTCCGCCTCTTGAGCACTTCGTCGGGGCCTTTGCCGGGGGTCGACCCGCGGAATACGTCTGTTCCCTTTCTCTTCGCACTACCGACTCCCTCACCGTTCGGCCGTCGTCAACTCCCTACCCCTCTCGGACGTCGTAGCCGATGTTGCGTGTGGGCCCCCCCGGCTCCATTGCCGCACCAACTTGCATTTCTCAGTCCCCGGCGTCCTCGGCGTCGGTCATTGGGGTAGTCCTGCGCGAGTTCCCGTGCGCGGGAGATACCATTATCCTTGGAGGCCGCAGTGGGTAGCCCTCTCGTTCGCGATTCTCCCTTCGGCCGTCAGCGAGAAGGCGAGCTGGACGCCACGTCGTGCACTTCGTGTGTACGGGTCCCGCGTCCCCCGAGTCCCCCGCGGCGGGGATTGTTCGTCCATCGTATCGCCCACCTTGTTCGTTTATATATATATATATTTTTTTCTCTTCGAAGGACGGCGTGCCTCTGTACCTGGGTATGTCGAGACAAATTGCCCCTAATTACCGCAGCGAGCTCCACCTCCGACATGTGATTTCCCTCTGTCGTTCGAGGCGGTGTAGCTTTCGCCCTACAGGGCGCTCAGTGATATGCGGAGGAACTTTCTTCCTCCAAAGAAAAAAAGGAGGGGGGGCAGAGTCTTCTCGTCTCGTCCGTCGGTCGTCCCGTGTTTTCTCTCTTTTTCCTTCGTGACGGCCCTTGGTGTCGATGCGTTGTGAAGGTGGGCGACCAGGTGCGTCAGCACGTCGACTCGTGATGAGGTTGCCTTCCGCTGTTCGTGGCGTGGCATTATACTTTTTCTCCGTACGTGGAGCTCCGGCGACAGCGGGGCCGCCCACGACGGAGCTACATGTTCGTGTAGCGTCGGTGACGCGTAGAGGTTCGCGGTTTCCTATTCTCTTACCGGCGATTCGGTTTTCGCCGTGTCGGATCATCCGGTTCGGCGAGGGCGGCATACTACCATACCCGCGGGGCTTCGGCGTTCTCGCAGTGGAGGGGGGGCAGATGTGCGCGGTCGGACGTGCCGTAGTCATCCTTGACTGGGCTGACACGTCGGTTCTGCGCGAGGTGATGACACCCAGTGCCGCGCGAGGCACGGCGCGGCCAGTTTCAGAGACGCTTTGCGACGGAGCCCCCCCCTTTTGACGTGCTCTACGAAGGCGTCCGTTTCCTTACCGTGTGCGCCCTCCTCGACGTTCGGCAGGGGCGGTTGGTCTTGGTCGGTATCACACGGAGTCGGCGGGCGTCTTCCGGTAGTCGCTCGCGGTACGTTTCGCTCGACACCCCCGGTTTCCTGTGTTAGACGGAATTGCAGAGAGAGGATATAGTATAAAAGAAAGTGTTAGTAGCGTAGGGGGCGGGGTGACGGCTGTACGCACTCTCCGGCGCCCCCCTCGCAGTCGGCGGCGAGGGCTCGAGAGAAGCCCCTCCTTTCGGGTAGTCCCTGCCCCGCAGCGGTTTCCGAGGAGCAAATCCGTTCAGATGGTTTGAGGTACGTGCGACGAAGTGGCGGGATGCCCGTTCCGAGGTCGGACGTGTATACCCTCGGGGGGGTGCTCCCTGTACCCGCCCCTCGACCGCCGCCGCCCGCCTTTTCATGACTTGTTCGGTGGTGTACAGTACCAGCACACGCAATGCACGTGCTGGTGTAATTTCCCTTCCTTGATTTGATGTTATTTTTGGAGGATGGTGGCGGTGGTCATTTCGTAATGACGCGAGCGGTGTTGTTGCGTGGCACAAAAACTCCGGCGACGCTCGCGTGTAATTTCCCCTCACCTCTTAATTTCCCTTATTATAAGGCAGCTGTCTGCGGCGGTTTTGGGGTGTCTTGCTTCCGTGCGCGGGTATAACTATCTTGGAGCGTGTTGCCCCGGACGCCCCCCATGCGCGGGAGCCCGTTCCATACGTCTCGTGTGCGCAAGCGCGCGCCTTCGACCCCTACCCCGATCATCACCTCCGTCGATCGACCTGCAAGGGGCCTATTTGCCCCCTACGCCGGCTTCCCTTCGCCGGTGATCGTCTCATTGGTTGGGCGTTCCTACCCTACACTCTGCCGGGATATTATTTTCTCTCTCCGCGCCGTTTTGCTATTTTCGATCATAGCGAGGACTACGATTCTTCAGGCAGTTCGTACTGCCCTGCTCCTACTTCTTGCGTCTTCGGCCTCGGCGAAGTCAATACGGCTTGACTTCGGTACGTTTCCTCTGTCCCTACTGGTAAGAGATCAGTTCTGGTCATAACGAAACGGTTCGATTTAACCGCCCCGAGGCGGTTCAGGGCCCCCCACTTAAGACTGAACGTCCGCGTTCAGCTCCGGAGTGAGATCCCTACCTGTACGCGCTCGAAGTCTTTTCTCGTAGCGCGACACTAATTCCTCGGGTACATGTGTGCGTGCTGTCCAAGTGGGTTGGTCGTAGTCCGCCCACTTGATGAGGAACTCCGTAGTTCCGTCCTCCATGGTTCGATGCCGGAGTAGTCGTTCGACGGCATACGGAGTACCCTCGGTGACCTTGTCGGCAAGGTCACCCGGGGTTGTCGTACTCGTCCGTGGTGCGTCCGTCGGTGGTGGCGCGTACACGCAGCGGTCTGCAGAGACGCGCTCAGTAGCGCCATCACGATCGATCGTGATGGTGCTGCGGTCGTTGGCGAGGACGCTGTAGGGTCCGACTGCCGGGGACGCCAACTTATTCGACGTCTTCCCCCCCATCGGTGGGGTTGAGGTATACATATTCGCCGGGACGGAGTCGCGCGTTGATCCGCCGTATGCGCTTATCGAAGTCGCGCTTGTAGCGGGCCTGCGTCCGATGCAGGCTCTCGTAAGCCTTCTGAATGGTAGAGTCCAAGGTCTTGAGGAACTCGGCGCGTTAGTTTCCCCTATCGGAGGGGGGTGTCTCACCGTCGGCTCGTTGAAGAGAGAACTCCGGCGGTGGCCTACTGAGCACGAGCTCGAATGGCGTGGTGCGCGTGGTGCGATGAACGTGGGAGTTATTCGCGTACGTAAGCGGCCCCACGTACACGTCTCAGTCATCTTGATGCTCGCCTACGTAGTTTCGAAGCATTGCGGCGATCGTTCGGTTGTATCGCTCGACATGTCCGTTAGTCTGCGGATGGTACGCCGACGTAAATAGGTTCGTAATTCCGAGAACCCGGCACGTGCTGTGGAAGAACTTGGAGTTGAACTGCGGTCCGTTATCCGACAAAAACGTGCACGGGACGCCGTATTTAAATACCCAGGCGTCACAGAACGCA
The DNA here is from genome assembly GCF_000350225.1 of Chondrus crispus. NCBI lineage: Eukaryota > Rhodophyta > Florideophyceae > Gigartinales > Gigartinaceae > Chondrus > Chondrus crispus. The sequence goes on along the minus strand of NW_005178735.1, from coordinate 282,081 downwards.
ACTGCGACGGTGTAGGCGGTAATCGTACGTAGTTCGACGACCTGCGTGAGCTTAGTGAGGCGATCGGTAATTACGAGCAGGAACCGTTTTCCTGCCTTCGTCTTGGGGAGCGGACCCAAGACGTCGATGGCCAGGCTCTCAAGCGGCCGGGTTGCCGGGAATTACTTCAAACGGTTGAGGTGTTTCCGCAACTTGACCCGGTTCGTCGCACAGGTCCGACACTTTCGCACCGTCACGGCGACATCGGCGGCGAGATAGGGCCAGTAGTACTCACGACGGAGCGCGAAGTACATGCGATTCTGGCCCGGGTGTCCCGCGATGGCCAGGTTGTGGCACAGTCGTAGCAATCGTGCGCGCAGCGTTCGAGGGACCACCACCTGTACGATATCAGGGTCGAAGGGGTGTCTCCGTTTGAGCACCCCCTTGTGGTCCTCGAAGAACGTGGAGTCCCGGGATTCAGACTGTCGTGCCAAAACGGTTTGGCAGAAGTCATCCACGCGTTGCTCTTCGGCGATCTCCTGTATCGTAAGAGGAGCCGGAAGGTCGTCCTGCGGAGGGGCGACCGCGGAGGCCAGCGCGCCAGCCTCGTGGTCTGCGGCGGTCTCGATGTCGGTGGCGTCGAACTCGTCATTCTCTTCCCAAAACGAAGTGGGTCCTTGGAGAGCGGGGGCTTCGTCGGAGCCTCTCGGCTCTTCGCGCGCTCGGGCGCGCGACCTTCTTCCTGAGTTGGCTTGGTTCCGTGTCGTCGCGAAGACGTTCTCGACCTCATGCTCGCAGCTCACGGTGCAAACGTGGTCCGCGACCTCGTTCGATAAGTCTTGAACGGTCGTGCCCGCGTCGAAGGTAGGAATATCGTCGTCCACCTCGACGGCGGGGCGAGGGTCGTCGGCAACTCTCGGCGACACGAGACGTGAAAGGGCGTCGGGGACCTGGTGTACACGTCCGGGGCGGTACTGAATGGTGAAATCGTATTCAGCCAGACGTAACCGCCACCGGGTTAGTCTTCCGGAGCTCTCGGCGAGGGACATGAGCCACCTCAACGCGTCGTGATCCGTTCGGACGGTGAACTTTGTTCCTTCGATATACGGCCGCAGTGTGCGGACGGCCCACACTACGGCGAAGCACTCGCGCTCCGTGGCGCTGTAGTTGCGCTCACTGTCGTCCAGCGATTACGACCAATACCCGACCGGACGCCAATCGTTTGGCTGGTCGTGCTCTTGGGGCAGCGTGCACCCTAACTGATAGGCGCTCGCGTCGGTGTCGATCATGTACGGTCGGCCGTGTCGGGGCAGCGCAAGAATCGGCGGTTTGATCATCCGTTCTTTCAACGTCTCGAAGGCTTACAGTTGGGTCTCGGTCGGGTCATCGAAGTTGGGGTCCGCGTCTTTGCGCCTCATGTTCGTTAATGGACGGGCAATTTTCGCGAACCCCCTGACGAATTGGCGGTAGACGTTGCACGCCCCGAGGAACAAGCGCACTTGCGTCAACGTCCTCGGGAACGTGAACGTCTTGAAGGCATCCGCCGCCGCTTCGGCGACACTCAGCTTACCTGGGGAGATGACGTGCCCCAGGTGGTGCACCTTGGGACGGAAGAAGCTGCACTTCTTGAGCTTGAGGGAAATACCGGCGCTCCTCAACAAGCTCAAGACAGTGTCCAGGTGCGTTGCGTGTTCCGCGTGCGTACGCGAGAACATAATGACCTCGTCGAGATACACGAGGCATATCTGCCACCTTACGCCGGATAAGTAATGTCCAATGCACGTTGGAAGGTGGCCGGTGCTCCCTTTAACCCGAACGGCATGCTTAAATGGCGGAACGTACTCATATGCGTCGTGAAGGTAGTTTTATCCCGGTCTTCCGGCGCGACCGGGATCTGCCAGTAGCCGGAGTTGCAGTCCAACGTCGTAAACACGGCGGCATCCCCAAGCGAATCTATGCAGTCATCCATGCGGGGCAGCGGATACGAATCCGCCGCCGTCTTGGCGCTGAGGTGGCGGTAATCAACGCAGAACCGAAGAGAGCCGTCTTTCTTCGGTACGAGCACCACCGGAGACGCCTACTCAGTGCTCGCGGGCTCGATAACCCCTGCGTTCAACATCTTGTTGACCTCCTTTCCGACCATTTCTCGCATTGCGGGCCCCTTACGATAGGGCATCGAGCGTATCGGCTTCGTACTCGGTTCGAGGGCAATGCGGTGCTCCGTGGCTCGGATCGTTCCGAGCGCACCGCTCCACAGACTCGAGTGCTTACGGAGCATCTCGAGTACGTGGCCACCGAGCTTGTCATCCTCGATGTATGACATGTCGATTTCTTTTTCCCAATCCATCGGCGGATTTTCGGGATCCTTTCTCTGGGGGAGTACAGTACTCCCCGTCGTCCGTTGGCATAAAGGTGACCGTTCGTCCGGGTCGACTCTCCTCCCCCCGGCGGTTGCCTTATCGTCGGAGTTGGATCGACCAACTCTTACCTCCCCGACTTGATCGGTCAAGTCGGTCAGGTCTAGCTCGTGCGCGATCCCCTCGGCGACCCTACGTTCGCGCGTGAGGATCGCGAGGGGGTTGCGCTTTGCGTATCCCACGACGGTGTGCTTCGGAAGCCGCCTCTCTCGTTGCGAGAAGTTTGCGACGATGACGTCGAAGGTCACATTCGGTAGGACCTCCGCGACGCCATTCGTCAGCCTCACCCCATGTCGATGTTGGAGTGAGGGCTTTGGCTCCAGGAAAACGAGGCCCCTCCCCGCGGTTGTCACGCGCACTCGGGCTTGCGACATCGCGGGGATGGTAACCCAGCGGGCGATTCGTATCGCCTGCGGGGCCTCATCCCGTACATCCGGCCGGCTCGTTTGACGTCCGTGCCGCCTGGTAGGGGGAGTCGGCTCCCCCTTTTCGTTGACTATGGCTACGGAGCCGCCTTGACGAAGTTCGAGCCTCTGTCCGTCGATGTCTATGCTGCACACGTGCACATCGATGAACGCCGTACCCAACAGAACGGGAACAGCGAGCTGTTCGGCCACCACGAAAGGTATGCGGAACGTCGTGTTCCGCAACCGGACCGCCAGGCGGACGACCGCCGTAAGTCGAAGTGGGTTACTGTTCGCGCCAGCCAGTCGGGGTAATGGTGCGTCCCGTACTACGTAGCGGGTCCAGTCGGGAGAGAGGTCGGCCTTCCTCACTAAGTTGTACCCCGAGCACGTATCGACGGCGATCGTGTGAGGTTTGAACGCATTGCCTTCGGTGGGCACAGAGCCCAAGACGTTATACATTTTCGACGTCATTAGGCATAAGATGTCGTCCACCACCTTAGGCGCGACCTTGTCGGCGAGATCGTTCCGCCGAGGTCGTCGCGTACGGATCTGGCCTCTGTTGCGTTTCCTTCTGCTCGAGTCGCGGGGCGTCCGCGGTTCAGTGACGCCCTCTCGGGTACTCAGTTCCGTACGTACCGGACAATTTGTTGGCGGGTCTTGACTCACGGGAGTCAGGGGGTCGACCGGCTCCTGACGGTCTTCGTTGCCCCCTTCGCGTAGGTTACACAACATCGGGACTTCGGGCGTCCCGGTGTGGGTCCCTTCTGACGTCGGGCTTACGGAAGCCTCGACTTTCGCTCCGGCCTGTATCGGCGTTGCCGGAATCCCCATGCTCGTGTCCGGCGGCGGGGGATATACTATCGGCAAATCACCCCCGTGCCCTTGGTGAACACGTCGGGTACGGTCTAGTTCGAGGGGACAAGACGGCTCACGCGACCGCGTGTACGTAACCGTCTTTACCCTTTTTTCGAACTACCCGTGCTATCGGAGCTAGCTTCCTGGACATCGGTAGCCAGGCCTTCGTCGGGTCCTTGGCCGCGTGGGTCGGGACGATTCCTCCACTGCGGCCGTGTGTCATTGGCGAAGTACTCGGGTACTTCCTGACCTTGAGCTGCGACGATCGGACGTCGCAGGATCTGAGGGACAGGGAGAACCGGTTCTCCTTCGTGACCCTCCTCGGGTAGAGGGTACGGATCCTCTACCCAATCTTGCAGGTACATGATTGCGTTCTGTACCTGCTGCTGTAACCGAGAATGGTCTCGGTCCCCTCTCCCTCCTTGACGGGGATACCTTGCGTCCGGCTGGCGGTAGTCGGGTCGATCCCGGCGATCGAGCTCGTTGCGACGATACCCGCCTCCACGTGGGGCGAAGCGTGCGCCGCCACCCGATCGATTCGGGAAACCATAACGCGAGGGACGGCCCTCGCCAACCGACTGCCTGAGGAGGCTACGCGCACTGGGGCGCGACTCCATCTGGTAGCGGTAGTTCCTGTACGCCGTGAACATACGTTGTTCCGGCGACAGGAACGGGCAGGCGTATATGGCGTGTCCGTACGTTCGGCATAGCCAGCACACATACACGCTGCCGTCCGTGGAGGCGAAGGTCGCCGCGTGGCGCGCCTCCTCATCGGTGAGGAGGGGCACGCGGGGTGCTTCGCCTCCTGCAGCTCGGTCCGAAATGTCGAGTTCTGCGACCCGGGGGTCCGTACCCCTTGCTCCTCTTGGAGTGGCGACGAACGCGGTCGAGTAACTCGACGTTGTTCCTGTCGACATCGGTGAGAGAGGTCGGCCTCCCACCGGCAATGCCCCTTGCGTAATGAGGACAGGGTCGGCCTGCCACTCATCTTCCCCGACATGGAGTGTCGAGGCGGGCGAACTTGTTGCGGCGGACTTCGTAATCCTGCCAGCTCTCCCTGCCGGTTTCGTATCCGGCAGGGGTGAACCGCGCCGAGCGCGGTACGTTGTACCTTCCGCCGTGGCGATACGGCGGATGGTCGGAAGATCGGTCTTCTGACTGCCTGGCAGCCTTTGCACAGTTTCGGATACTGCGGCACTGGTTGCCGGTGCAAGTCCCCGCACGAAGTAGTGCGCGAGGGAATGTTCGGAGAAGACTGCCGTGCATCGGAACGCAGCAGTCTCGAGTCGGTCAGCAAGCGTGCTTTCCGTCTCATGCGATTTCTGTCGCGCCGTAGCGACAGCGTCGTACGCTTCACCTAACACGTCGTCCGTGAGGTAGCGTTTCGAGAATTGATTAACGAGCCCCGGCCAGCGCACTTCGTCGTGGAGCTGGGCGGCGCGGATGCCACGCATTGTATAACTCGTATACAGGCGCTCCGCGTCGCTCTCTAAGAAGTGGGCGAGGACTCGTATCGCAACACCTTCAGTCAGTTGTTGCGAGTTGAAAGTGATCCGGATATCCTTCAAGAACGGCAGCAGCTGGATCGGGTCGGTACCGTCGAAGCTGCGCATCGTGGGACGGATCCCACGACAGCGTTGGACGTACTTTGCGATCCGTCCCGCGTCACCCGAGGTAACGAGCCTCGAGGTGTTATCCAAGCGGTACATACGATAGTCAGCCACGGCGCTGAACTCTTGGATCATCGTATGTACCGGCTCGAGCCCGGGTTCAGTGGGAGCCAGCGTGCCGAAAGAGGTAACCGGTAGCGTACGGACGTCTACTGGACCTGGATGCTCGCCGTAACTCACCGGCGGGTAGCCGTCTCACCGGGGATCGACGGAGAACATCGGTTCTCCGGATCCGCGGGCGGCTCCTCCACGGTCCTGTTCGTCCGCGTACGGTACGCGGTCCATTTGCCGCCTACTTCCGGCGATAGGCGGCAAGGCTTGGGTCTCAGACGCGAAGTTCGCGTCTATCAGAGGACGGCTTCCTTCTGCAGTCCGACTGGTAGCGTCACCGGTCGGACGCCAACCTTCAGGAGCGGCGGCGCTCGGAGGTACGGTACTACCGGGCCCTCTCGAAGGGGCACTGGGTAGCCTTTCGGCCATCGTACGTTCCATGTCACGAGCACGCCGACGAGTGGCGTTGAGCTCAGGGGAGAGGTGCGCGAACGCACCCAATTGCTCCGCGGACGGAGAGGTTCGGTCCTTGGGTCGCCTCACCGAAGTCGGCCTCTCGGGGCGTCCTTGCCCGGACGACCCGGGCGGGGCGAAGCGGGAGTCTTCGACGAGCAATATCCGCGAGTGTAACTCGTCGATCAGTGCTCGGAGATTCTCTAAGCACTGCGTCACTCTATCGAACCTCCCTTCACGCAGGGAGCGGAGTTCGGCCATACATCGAGTGTATACATGGTCCGATACATCGATCCGAAGGGAAGTACGGACTTCCTCGATGTATTCGACTATGCGTTCGAACATCGCCACCGCTCTTTCCTCGGAGGATCCGAGCGACGGGTCGCGGTCACGAGGACCTGCGTCGCCGTCGCCCGACGGGGCGGATGAGGACTGCACAGCGTCCGGACTCAGATCCGCCGCTTCGGAGCGGATCGAGGGCTCGAGCTCTTGGCTCATCTCGACGCGATCGGTTCGTGGAGGGAAGCGGAAGTCTTCTCTGAGATCGGACTACAGGATCTTCTAGGTCGGGAGACCACTGTAGCATAAACACCCCCCTGACGTAAAGGGGTGTATGCTTTAGCTCGACGTAGACCCTTCGGAGGGGGAGAACACAGGGAGAACACACAGCTAGCGAGACAAGGAAGCGGGCCCTGGTAGCTTGGTAGAGTGGGACGGCCGGGGACGACCGTACGAGCGAGCCGGTCCACGTCTCGACGCCCCGGAGCAGCGCTGGGTAACGTACCAGCGCTGACGGGCGGAGGCGGATCTAGGCTCGCTCGGGTACGCGTGTGTCTCCTACCCGCTTTGTCCCGTTTAACGCGCGCGAAGGCGGATCGCGCGTGTTAGGTAAGCTGGAAGACGGACCTTGACGGTCGGTGGGTGACAAGTCCGTCCTTGTCCTCCTCCACCGCCGCCGGTTCGCTCCATATTTAATATACAAAACAATCTATAACACTACAGTACCGAAGTACTGTAGTGGACTACTGGAGTATAGATCGGACCGTACTGTAATACTGTCAGCCATCGGGGCTGACAGTACACGTGTGTGTGCGCGCTTCCGTCCCGCGCGGTACACGTGTACATGTGTGCACACGTTTGTCCTGTACCCAAGGGGTACACGTGGCCACGCGCGGTATTACTGTAGAGCATCGGGCTCTACAGTATTGGATCCCGTTGTTGATCTAATCTAACTAAAAAGCCCCAGGGGGGGTTATACTACAGTAATCGAAGTCGAGAAGCTCACCAACTCGCTCACCGTGGAGCTGATGACCGAGAGGTCTAGGGACCTTGTCACCACTTGCGGACAGGAGGCACACCAGGCAGGTTTGCACGAAGGCCTTGACATCAACGTCAATACTTGGCCAACAGAGCTTATCTTTAACCACGGTGCATGTGGTAGAATAACCACGGTGTCCTCCGAGGCCGCCGTGACTGGTGACGCAGATGCGTAGATGTAATTCTTCTTCTTCAGTAGGAATGTATATTCTTCCTTGATCATCTTTCCACACAGGCACGGATTCGTCTGACAAAGTGAATCCAGTTCCGGACGATGGAGGTGAACGTTCCTGCGCCCCAGCTATAACTTCAAGTGATGGAAGCTCGGGCGCTTTGGTTTTGGAGGATATAAGTGGCACAAGAAATGTGAAAATGTGGCGTGCAGGGAACGAAGTATTTCTGGGGGCAGCCCATCGTGTGAGCATATCGGCCCAGACGTTACTCTCACCGGGGATATGATTGATCGTGAAGTTGAACTCAGAGAGACGGAGAACCCAGGGCTGATCCTTGTGAACTATATGCCTTGCCACATTGGCTTGGAAACGGGAAGGCGATAGCATGTACGAAATGTTCTTGTAGTTAGTAAACAACGAGAATTCAGGGCCTGCGACGAGCATATGCGCCAGACGGATGAAAGATGCTCCTACAGCATACGATTCTTTCTCCGGAGTGGTCCAGCGTACGGAAGAACCACGAAACGTCCCGGAGATGAAGGCGATTGGTTGGTGAGCCCACTGTTGCGGTTCCTTGCCTGAATCGAACTCAGACATCGGGACTTGCGTAAGCACACCTGACCAATGAGTAGAGGAAGCGTCCGTAAATAGGAATAGTAGCATCGTCGGATCAGCAGTGGCCAGAGTGATCTCCTCGTTGATTGCCTGAACGAGGGATGTAAAGCCAGTAAGATGCTCGTCCCCCATGAGTAGAGAGGGCGATTGACAAGTCGGGACTCCTTACGTATCTGGTGTAAGGTGTAGTTATACTCGAGCAAGTTGTGGAGAGGGCTGATGAGCTTTGCGAAATTCGGTATCGCAGTCCACATCCAGTTTGCACAATGGACGAGTTCTATGAGCGCGCCTACCGCCGTGGGCGGTGGTATCAAAGTGAGTGCTTCGTATTGCTGAGGATGGAATTTGATTCCGTGTTTGTTGATAATTCTGCCACAGAATTGGACTTCAGTTGCAACAAGCTCACACTTCTCCGAATGTAGCTTGAGTCCCTTTTCTTGACATATTGCGAAGGTATCGCGGAGATTTTTGAGGAGCTGGGGAGAGGGTTTGGCGTAGCCAAGCAGATCATCGATGTAGATCAGCACGTTGAGATGGCCAAACATAGCTTCCATTGACGATTGAAAATAAATTCGGGAATTTTTGACACCATGTAGGACTCCCTTTGGCGTGTAGACATCAAATGGAGTGTGGTACGATTGGCAATCCTGCGAGTCCTCGTGGAGAGGAAATTGCTAGTATCCATGGATGAAGTCGATGTTGAACCACTACTTGCTGTCTAATAGTCGAGCGAGAAAGGGTTCAGCGAGCGGCATTGTCCAAACGTTGTTTTTAGTCTGAGCGTTAATTGGCCTCAAGTCGACAGTGAAGCGGTAGCCTTCTATGCCAGCCGGCGGAACGATGGGCGGCGCACAAGCCCACTTGGATGAATTATTACTATAGATGTAGCCAGCTTCCTCGAGTTCGCTAAACTTTTTCTTCAGAAATATTTGCTGATCAGGCGAGTAAGTGCGCTGGCGGACCTTAACAGGGCGTTCGGAGCCATCGAACTCAGTGATAATCGGTGGAATTGAAACTGGCGGATCATTTCCGAGTCGAATGCGAAAGATGACCTTGACCCGCATTACTAGATCTTTAATTTCATGACGTAAGTCGCTTGGTAGCTTCTTTGCGGCTCCGTCGGTCATGGCTTGAATTGCGGCGTTGATCTCGCCTTCTTCTTGTTCGCCTACTTCCACGTCCTTGTACTCGATATCATCGCCATCCTTCAGCGGAAAGTCGCTGTTCACGATCATAGAGCACAGGTGATTGGAGACTAAGTCGATCAGGATCGATAGATTCGAGTGGACCATAAGCGATTTGATTCGAGATAACCTTCAGACCAAGTTTTCCAACTGTAGTTGAAGTTTCTTTTTTAACTACGGTGACTTCTCCGTAGTCAATAGAAGCCAGTAGATCGACAATTTTGGCGACTAAATCCTTTACATCCAATCCGGAGCGGATAAGAAAGGGTTTCCAAGGAGTATTTAGCCGGAGCAGGCACCACCTGGCTTGACGAAGCTGCTTTCGTTCGGAAGGGTCTGGCCCTGGATATTGCGAAGGAAGCGTAGACCAGCAACGGTCTGGGAGATCGGGTTGATTTTGTCGTTGCCTTGAGATTTGACCGGGCGTCCGTCGAAAGCTTGAATTAATTCGGCACTCGTGGGCCGGATCGTAGGGAGGTAGACGCCTTGATCGGCGGGCGAATTGACGATAGGATCTGAAATGGCAACGACATCTACTCTGGAATCGATGCGGCAGACGAAGGTGTGCCCGCCAATTCTCGCGTCGATGGCTGCGGAGGTGGTGGTAGAGACTGGTGCCACTTGTGCCGATAAAATCGAGGCAGTACCAGTAGAGTTGCTGCCTTCTTGGACAACCGCGGAGACCCTGGTAGGTTTGGCCTCGTTGTTCTTACGTCTGTCCTCTAGGAGCTTCTTGGAAAGCTATTTCGGAGTTACTGGGCAGTCGTTGACGAGATGACGCTTGTTGCAACGGGGGCTGAGGCATTCCGGAAGCGTCCTTGTATATTCGTCTGTGTATGACAAATTTACATTGCCTGCAGAGCCAAAGCCGGCGCCATGCGTACGGCACATAGCTTCTTCCCGTTATTCTTTCGGAATTTCTTGTGTTCTGGATTCTGCTTGCGATACTCGCGAAGCAGGTGGACTTCTTCGAAAATGACGGCTTTTTCAGTAAGGAAGTCTATGAATTCGAAGTATTTGTCCTCTAGATCAGACTCTTCGAGCTCCAACGCGTCTTCGATTCGCTCCTTAAGTCGCAGCGGCTGGAAAACGAAGATAACGTGCTTGATAGCGGCCTTGGGAGCCTTCTCAACGAATTTCCAGCCGCCTTTGTCGCACAGTTCTAAACAGGAGGCCGAAATCATCATGACGCGTAGGCGTGCATCGGGCTCGGAGGCGTCGAGTGGAACGTTCCTCTTGACGTCCGCGAGGGCTCCTCCTGCACAGACAGTCTTGGTTCCCGCAGCGAGCGTCTCGAGATTTGAACTGATCTTCTCGTCTGTCAGCTAAGTGACAGCTGTGACGTCGACGACGAATATGGGGGCAACCACGAGCGAGCGAAGGAATGAGGCAGGAAAGAAAGAGCGCCGAGAGACAGGCCTGAGATTTGGCTGTGCCGATATGACGTCTTCATAAGCCTCTCGGTCCGCCAGGAAGTCTTGGATAGCCTTCCGCGATATGGAGGTCAAGCGCGGAGCTTGATTGGGAGCAAAAAAGTGCGCGGTGGGACCAGGTCCTGAACTTGCACCTTTCGCACTCATGTTGACTTGAACCGGCGTACTGCACAGTGCCAGTTGTAACTGTTGCGTGTTGATCCACGTGACCGGTGTCACGATGAGTGGGGCTAAAATTCTGCGGGCCGTGTCGTTCAATTTATTATCTTAGTGTTGCCCTGTTCTACCTCTAGTTTATTGTGATGGTCACTACCTCGAAGTAGACAACGTAAATACTGGTAGAGATAAAGCCATAGACATGCCACGGAATATATTGAATGCCACGCAATATATTGATCCACCGCAAAGTGTTGATATACCACGACTCCAAGACAGGGATGCATAATGAAGCTTACGGGGGTGGCATCTGAGGAACTGGACACTCCCCGTGGAGTTGTGTCTACGGAGCCATTGGTCGCGGTGCATCACGGAGCCGCGGTCGTCCGGTTTCAGACGGGCATCAAAAGATGCCTACTTTGGAAGGTGGCAACACCGTGCAGGCACTTGACCGCTTAGCATTACACTTACAAACCATTTGAGCAGTGCCGAAAACGTTAGGATTTGTACATAGTTTAGGTCTTGCGTACCAGTTGAGCAGCGCAAAACGGTTGAGCTGTGCATATGTTGCGCGCTGCAGACAAATTAAGCTTGGCAATGAGATTGCGGTTTGAAAAATGGTTGGAGCTTAGGATAGATTACTTCTTGTGGAGATTTAAGGCCATGCCGACAGGATAAATCATGAAAAAGGTTGGGAATTGCAGAAATGTTAGGTCTTCTACAGATGTTAGTCCGAAGAAGACTTCTGCTCCTGATGAAGTTCGATAGTGTAGAAGCGTTGGGCTGTGTATTAGTTGGGCCTCGTTGAGTCTTTAACGCAAAGTGGGACATTCTACGAGGTGGGGTCTTGAAGAAACGTGAAGAAACATTGGGCCCTGTACAAGTTGAGCCCTTCAAAGAGGGTGGGCCCTCCGAAGACGTTGGGTATTCGACACAAAGTGTGCTCTTCAATGGGTTTAGGTCCTGCTAAAACGTTAGGTCGTGTACAAGTTGGGCCCTCCGAAGACTTGAGGGTTTCGACGCAAAGTATGCTCTTCGACAAGGCTGGGTCTTGAAGAAACAATCAGAGTGGGAACTGAGAACTGTGTGGAGTGAGTACATTCGAGAATTGCCATTTCCGCCAAATCGCCAGAGAAAACGTGCGAGCCAATGAGATAATTCATATTATGACAAAATTTGACGGAGCATATCCAAATCTGTCGAGGGGCTCGCACCCCTCGACAGACCGCCAGAGCTTGCCAGACTGTCAAAATCCCGTGAAAATGTCAAAATGTCAGCAATGCGTAGACTTTCACTGATGGTTTTCACAGATTCATGCTGATTGAGTGGCAGACTGCGCCCGATACAGCTCGAAGAGGGGGTGTAAGTCTATGAAAGCGTGGCGTCATGAACTTTTCGAAGAAGGAGAAGCTCATAATGGTGGCTGCCAGCGCCGCCGCCGAAACTGCTGCCGTGGCGGCGGCGACATACGTCGTGCAACAACGGAACATCCACAGGAAGCGGCGGGTGGGGAGGGTACACGCCAATCAGTGCTACAGTCGAAGGAGTCTACTCCACCCTCGACAAGAAAACGGGCAGACTCCTTGGCGTGTCCAATTGGGGCAGGGAGATGATGCGTCATTCGAGATCAGCACTAATTTCACTCGTTCTGTCTTTATGACACGTCGCTACCCTGTATTTCATCACGAACGTGAATTATGTAATTGGGGTACGCCCTTCCGTCGAGGTCCCAAGACTGGAGGCCGTCGTGCGTACATGCGAAGTGTTGATCTTCTTGGTCTTTGCTTACGGTACCAATATTCAACAATCCTGCAAGCTGGCAATAACCGTGTCATTTTTGCTCAGTGAAAAGAGAAACCCCCCAGTGCGAGAAACTACAATATTTTATTTGCTTTGCGAAAGCTGTTTGGCTCTATGAATGCGAAAGATATATAAAAACTCGTGGCCGCGTTTATGCAGTCTGTCCCGTTTCGGCATGACTCAGTCTTCGATCTCAGACTGGCTTCATTATAGCCTCACTGTCCTCGAAATTGTAGTGACGGACAAAAAGCGCAACCTGTTTGCCATTAGCTGGCCTACGTCTGTCGAGATGGAGGCATCATCGCAATTGTTACAAAAAAATCGGCCCAATGGACGTTTACTTCGAGACGTTTTTGCGGTCACTGATGGCGCTCGGATGCTGTGCGCGAAGTTTACAGATACAGGTATGCAAAACGCGTACTATGAGGGCTACACGCAGTCGGTTGAGGTCACGGATCTGTTTCTTTGGAATTTTGCTGGTGAACTGATTCACGCCGCCATCAACTTTCCCGGATCATGGCATGATTCTCGCCTTGCCAGTGCATGGGGTCTACACTGGCCGATGTTGAGTGATGACCACACCTCACCCGGATATGCAGTACTAGGGGATAGCCCTTTTGTAAATAACTACAGAATGACGAATGGAAAAGCCATCCGTTCGAGGAAAACGGATGAGATGTGGGATGTACCGCAGGGTGAAGATCTCGCTGCTATTGATCTGACCATGCAGCGGGTGATGCCGAGTGAGCGCCAGTCTGCAGAATGGGGAGTCAGTGCACTGAATGACCCTTTCGGGCGTCTCACAGTTTCCTTGTCAGCAGATGCATACAGAAGATGCTGCATTATTCGCTTGTGTTGTCACTTGTTTAACATGAGAACACAAACGGTTGGTCGCAATCATATTCGCACAAAGTATGACACACCCTATCCGTTGTAATAAAGACGGGGCGCGGTAGACGATGAGTAGTGCGTGCGGCGTAGAAGGGAAGTCAGATTTAGAGGAGGGCGACGGAGAGGAGGAGAGGGTTTTAGAGGAGGAGAGGATTTCGGGGATGAGATATGGAAGCAGTGAGTGCCAAGGACGTGGGAAAAAAGCTAAGAAGTACCCTTTTTAATTGTTCTTATCGTAGATTTTATGGAGCAGCCCCTCAATACGAGACAGCCGATTATTGGTATTGGCCACATTGGTCTTCACTTCTTCAACTTCATCTCGAAGATTGCCTGGATCACCATCCATATCGTCCCTCAAAATATCCAGTAAAGCCCCAAACTTGTTTGATATGTCTTTTAGAGGTTCTGTATTTTTGGACAGGTCCTCATCATTCCTTCATGCAGCATTGGAGAACTTGCGCTTGCTTCCTCGTCTTCCAGTGGCCCTGTTGGCGACAGGGGTGCCCGCAGCTACAATAGAGGGAGACTGAGGCGAGTCTTCAGACTGAGTAGATTTCAGTGGTTCTTCATCATGCAGCCCACCGAACGTACATGGGAAGGCTGCGTCGCGGACATCTTTCGCAATAAACTTCGCCTGACGCACCTCTGGAGGGCAGTATGGATCACCAGAGCTCTTCTTCGTGCTCGATAGCTTATCGAACTTATTCTTGAGGGATTCGATATCCTGTGCAGTGTGGTCATTATCGGCCGCCCATGCAGCCATGCGTGCGTGCATATCACCCCAATGGTGAGAGCCTACGGGCTCGACTTCATGGACAAAATCCAGCAGAGCATTTATTTCGGCTTTCGAGTAATTTGTCGCGCCAACCCTTCTTCTTCTCTTCTTTGACATGGGAATGATACACTCCTCAGACTCCAGCTTTACATTTCCTCCTTCACTATTCACTCTGGTAACAAGGAGCACACGTCCAGGCCTTCGCCAACCATCGCGGTTCTTATAGGACCTCTGCGCATTGAAATCTGCTTCTTTCTCGCTGGTTCGGTTGTTTTCTGTCTCCGAGTACTATTCTGCTTCGGGATCCTCTCCCGAGAGCTGCTCTTCCTTTTCCTATCACTTGAAGCATGCATACCATGGCTGTTCCGTCCATAGTTGACCCAATCCTATGACTCGTATATTTCCTTTCAACGTGCCGCTCCTCGCGCTCGTCCTCCATCCAACACGGACCGCAAATGCGTCTGTCCGAATTCTCGCCATCCTCCCGCGGAACCTGTCCACAAACGGCATGCATCGGGTGCATGCATCTTACGCACGCATGATTACATGAGTAGCTGATAATTTCGTCCTGAATTGAACAGGCAGGTTGAGTGCAGAAACGAGCCGAGCCCTGAATAGGGGTGGAATGGTGCGCGGCGGATGATGGGCCAGTTTTGGGGACGGGCGAAACCGAACCTTCCACATCAAAAACCAATATTGCATTGCGGTCAGTGCGAGCATCGCGAGGTGGAAAAGGCTGCGCCTGAGCGAATGCAGGAGCGATATACACAGCCCCAGGTGGGTAGCTCATTGAAAACAGGGAGCGGCAAAAGCGATTGCCAGCACTCGATACTCAAGCACTCCGTGGCGAAGTGCGTATGTCGAGCTCCCAGTCGATCTTGCCAGCTTTCTCTATCCATGTATTGTAAAATGGCGGGATTTGTGTGTGCATCGTCTTCGAAATAATACGGAAACTCGATTTGGGGGGCAAAATGTAAATTTGAAATGACGAAAGATGTGCCACCCCAGAGGTACCCTTCCCCAAAAGGGAATTAATGGACATATTTCGCGGTGGCCATCGGCCTGTCCATACTACACGTCCTGTAAACGTTTTGCGGGTATCAATCTTCTCCTCACTATATACCCTCTCACAATGTCTAGGTGAAATGGACAGAAAACGCTCAAAAATGTCGAGGAACGCCATTCAATGAAGCTTTCTAGACAGATCATTTTACAAGATACTTGTTAATTAAGGAGAAAGATTCGATCACTCGCTGCGCTCTTCAGTAAGCCTGCGACTATTGTAGTATAATGACCGGCGCGAGCGCGCGGAGGTCATCGGACGGCCGTATACGGTATACATGTGGGCGGCTGTGCCCACGTGTAGCGAGCGCGCGCGCATGCCGAGCGGTCGTAATCTGGCGTACGTGTACAGTAGTGCACGTGTCGTCCGAGCGGTAGTCTACGCGTGTTACGTGTGCGCGTTAGCACACGTGTCGTCCGTGCGGTAGTCTGTAAGCAACACGCGTGTACAGTAGTGCTCACGTGTAGTAGCAGCGTCCGTGTGGTAGTAGCAGTTATGGCCCTAGTTTTTTAATTGTGTACAGTACCCGGCACGCACTAGGCGGCAGGTACTGTACTACTGTACTGGGCCCGGTGTCCGAGGCGTCCCTCTGCGGGGTTAAGACCTGGCACCCGTCCCCACCAGTAAACGGGGGCAAGCTCGCCCCCGTCCCTTTTGCGCCTACGTACGTCCGTTTTCGGTTGTCTGTCGCGCGCGCTGGCTTCTAACCCGTTACCGGTCGCTCCCGTTCACGCACCAGGGGGCGACTGCGCGTAACCGGCCAGTGAGCCACTCCCTTTTCGCGAGCTCGTCCGATCGGTTCAATTGGCGCATCGCGTCCGCGCCGCGTGCTCCCTCGCTAAAGCCTCCGCCTCTCACCCAACCCAATGCGGAGAGGAGTTATCCCACATTTGGTACTCTTGTGGAGGGGAAAACTCTCGAGGTTGAGCCGCACGCGTGGTCGCTCGATCGGGCGCAGAACCGTACAGACGGAAAAGGTTGAGAAATCACCGCGTCGATGGCGAAGCGTATTCGACGATGAACCGACCGGATCAAGGGGAAGACTCCGCCTCCGGGCGTCTGAGCACCAGCAGTGGCAGTGGCGCACCGCGCCCCCGGGTGGAGAAATCGGAAGCCCTGCTGCGACCGCCACCGCGATCGGGCGGCAGGCGAGCGTCCGCATCGGATGTTACGCCGGCCGCTTCGGCAGGCACTGAGAATCGCGTCCAATGGATGGTCGACGCGATTCAGCCGCGCATCCAGGCCTGGGTCGAGGAGTTCCTCGCTACGGAACTCCCCCAGGTAGCGCACATATGCCTCGACCGAACGGTGCCCGCGTTCGTGGACGCGCACGTACGCAGCGCGATACCACCGCTTTTGGACGAACTTCTACCCGCTCAAGTCCAATGCGAGGTGCTGACCGCGCTCACCACTGTGGATGAAGAATCCCCGTCCGGCACGGCTCTAAAGGGAGCGATCAGCTCCGCCGTGGCCAATCGTCTGGCCACGACCTTCGCCGGAGCAGGAGTCGACGCACGCGAGCAGCGCGACTCAACCGCTCCGGATCCTACGCTAACGCACGCTGAACCGATCGGCGCCGCACCCCGGATCGGTACAATGGCCCCTCACCCGGAGGGTAAGACCATTTACCTCCCACCAATTTATGGTGCTACAGGAGGGCCCACAGAAAATGGCCCCCCGTACTCGCCGATACGGCTGGCCCCCGCGGGACAGAAAACCGCCTGGGGCGCTTTGCGACAGAAAAGCGACAGCCGTATCGGTCGAGCAGAAGAAGCGCACCCGGCGCTCAAGGCTACACCTCGGAGGGTACAGAAAACCCCTCCGAGGAAGAAGACACAAGACGTCGCCACAGGGCGACGCGCAAGAACCGCGACGGACGCTACGCGCGATACTGCGATGCCGGAGGGGTCGGTTACCCCTCCGATGATAACCGCGAAGGACGCTATACGCGATAAGGCGATGCCGGAGGGGGTGGATACCCCTCCGATGATAACCGCGAAGGACGCTATACGCGATACCGCTATGCCGGAGGAGGTGGATACCCCTCCGATGACGAGGACACCGAGTCGGACGGATCGCGCAGAAGCGACCGCAGAGGCCGCAATGCGCGCGACCGACGTCGGTTCCGGCGAGAAGACTCCGATCCGGAGGGCTACAGTAGCCCCGGCGGAGAAGGAGATCGCCATCGCAGGGGCAGAGATCGCCGGTCTGCCCCGAGGCGGGATCCGAAACGGTTGCCGGTGATCAGACCGCTGAACGACCTGTTCACCAAGGCCGTCGACTACCGCACGTATAGGCTGGAAAATCGCAGCGCGCGCTACGACGCGAGTACCGCGCGGCGAGTTAACCGATATCGGAAGAAGTTGGACGTCCAGCTGAAAACCCACACATTCCGTGGTCAAGATCCAATCGCAGTGCTAGGATTTCTCGCGCGCTTCAAGATGGCCTGCGACCACAATGGGGTCAGCGAAGGCGCGGCCGTATGGTGTTTCCAGTTCTATGTGACTGGGCAGGCTCACGCCTTGCTCCAGTCCAGGCTACACGGGAACACCATGGCGGTCGATGCGGAGCAGCGCGATGTGCTCGAAACCTACGCGGAAGTTGTTAACTTTTTATTACGCACGTACGCTACTGACGAAGTTATTTCCGAAGCGGTCGGTGATGTCACTTCCTTCCGTCAGAGCTCTAATATGACGGAGGAGGTGTACAGTAATTAGTTGTGGGACAAGGCGTTGCGCTGCGGAACCGTATTTTCGGACAGGCGCTTGAAGTCCCTTTTCGTTGAGGGGCTTCTGCCAGCGACGTGCGCGCAGGTGCGGAACTATCTCGCGACGCATCCGGGCGTGGACTACCAAGCGGTGGCACGCTACGCCCAAGCGATAGGTGAGACGCACCGCTCGGCTCGAAGACAGGCGACCTCGCTCGCGTCGCCTCAAGCACAGTCCGATTCAGTGAGAAGGTTTACGCGCAACGCGCGGAGAAAGCCCGTTCTGTCGGTCGAGTCCCTGTTTGAACTCCCGACAGCGCGCGGAGCCGAAACGGAGAAGATACTGGCGGTGACGGACCAGTCGGCGACGCCGAGCTCGCTTAGCTCGCCGCCGACTAGCGACCATCCGTAACCTGCCTCGTCCCCGGCGGGCGCACCGATGGCGCCCGCCCAACATGGTGACGCGCGCGCATATCCGTACGGAAGGTCAGTACAGAACCAGCGGGTCCGGTTCTTCAACCAAGGATTACCTGGACCCCGCCGTGTCGGTTCTGTCTGGACCTGACCCACCGACAGGAGCAATGTTATGTGGTGGCGGATAGCGCGCTGCGTTCGAAGCTTTTGCAGGCACGCGAGGCCAATTATCAAAAGCTTCGGATCCGTCAAGGTCTCCGCCCGGGTTCGCCGTTCGAGCGTCAACCGCCGACCGCGTGGCGAAATTCGCGTGCGCAGGCTCCCACGGGCATCAACGTGGTCGAGCCGCGCGAGACCGTCCAATCGGAAGAACCCGCGTTATCGCTGACGGAAGAGGGGCCCGAGGACCTTGGGCTGACGGGGGAAGCCGGGGAGGACGCGTAGAGGCGTCGACAATCCTCCCCGTGCCAAGCCTCAATAAACAAGGCACCCCGTCGACTGCTTCGGTACGCACGCAATCGCAGAGCCGAACGGACGAAGCGGCAATTTGCTTCTTCAAGAAGCAAAATTACAAGGTCACCGCAAAGGTCGGACAACGACGCGCGATGATGGGCGCCATCACGCCGGTTCTAGATTCGGGCGCCGGCCCGAATCTAATCCACCTACGCTGTGTGGCAGAACCGTGGCGCGCTGCCATCCAGTCCGCGCGGAGCCCGCCGCTCATCGACGCTTCGAATAGGTCGATGAAGGCCCTCGGCGAGCTCAAGCTGTACATCCGGATTGGTGAGTTCGTCGTGCGCGTACCGTTCTTGGTCGTCACCAACCTCGCGGTGGACTGTATCCTCGGAACCACGTTCCTGGATCGCCACGTGAAGGCGATCCTGCTACCGCAGAGGAAGGTGCTGTTCCATCATGCGCCGTCCGTAGCGCTGACGGGAGTCACACCCTCGAGGCACGACCGCAAGATGGCCTCGAGGGGACCGTCACAGCAGCTCCCGCAGGAGGAAAATTCGGCCGACCGGAAGCGCGCGCAGTTCCCGACGAACGTACTGTCACGGAAAATTCGCGTGGTCAAGGGGGTCACGATACCCCCGATGACCCAAGCGATGGTACGCGTCGCAACACCGGTTGGGGGGCTTTGCTTCCTGCAAAACCACCCCAAAACGGCGCATAAGAATTTATGCCTGATGGCCCAGGGGGTCATGGACCTCTTCCCGGGCGAGCCGTTTACGGTGCTTGTTAGCAACTTTGGAAGCCGCGCGGCCCACGTCCCCAAGCATACCGTTGTTGGCCTCGCGTTGCCATCCCCCACACACATCCTGACACTTGGCGTGCCGGTCCCCGGAGAGGCCGACGCTAAGGAAGGGGGAGGGAACAAAAATAATTCCTCGACCGCTACGGAGGAACAGGCGCGACGCGAACAACCAGTTACGGACGAAGGCAGGATTAATTCCTCACCCGCGGGGGAATGTGCGCGACGAGAAGGACCCGTTACGGACGATGGCAGAATTAAATCCACCACCGCTACGGGAGGAGGCGCGCGACGCGAAGAACCGGAAACGGACGACGCCCACAGTGGAAATCCCGCTAACGCGGATGAGCAGACCGATACGGACGCAGAGAAGACCCGCTTGTGGGAAGAAGACGTCCATATCGGTGCAGAAGACAGTACCGTCCGGTCGGAAATTATGGACATGCTGTCCGAGTTCAAGGACATGTGGTCCGGCCACTTGGGTAAGATCGATGCTACGAAGCATCGCATCGAGCTGAAGCCCGGTGCGAAGCCGATCTACCAAGCACCCTACCGAGCCGGACCCATCGCGCGCGAGAAGGAGAAGAAGGAAATCGACCGCATGCTGCGCGCGGGAGTCATCGAACCGACATTGGCCGAGTGGGCGAGCCCCGTGGTCTTCGTCCCTAAAAAGGACGAGACCATGCGGTTCTGCGTGGACTATCGCAAGCTAAACGCCGTTACGGTTCGCGACTCCTACCCACTACCGCGCATGGACGAATGTATCGACTCGCTAGGCGATGCCACTGTCTTTACCAAGCTAGACTGTAATAGTGGGTATTGGCAGGTGGAGATCGCCGAGGAGGACCGCGACAAAACTACGTTCGCGTCGCATTCGGGCCTCTACCGCTTCCTACGCATGCTGTTTGGTCTCAAAAACGCGCCCGCGACATTTCAACGAGCGGTCGACATCATCCTGTCCCGCGTGAAATGGGAGACCGCGCTGGTCTACCTCGATGACGTCATCGTCTACTCGCGAACCGTTACGGAACATATGGCACACGTGCACGAGGTACTACGGCTTCTGCATACCGCGGGTGTGTCGCTAAAATTGGCAACGTGCGCGTTTTTCGACACCTCGGTAACCTATCTCGGGCACGTCATTCGTCCGGGACGGTTGGAGGTGGAGCGACGCAACGTCATCGCGATCGAGCGCGCGCGCGCGCCTACGAAACAAACGGAACTGCGATCCTTTCTCGGGATGTGCAACGTGTACCGACGGTTTGTGCAAGGATTGGCGAGGATCGCCGCGCCGCTGAACAAGAAGACCGGCAAGAATCAGCCCTACAAGTTCGAGATATTAACCGATACGGAATACGCGGCGTTTGCGGAATTGAAGCGGCGCCTCGTGTCGCCGCCAATCCTCGCGCTGCCCCACTACGGACGGAAATATACGCTGGACACCGACGCGTGCGGACACCAAGTGGGTTGCGCCCTTCTACAGGAGCAACCCGATGGAGGTACTCGACCGATCGGATATTGGAGCCGTGCGTTGACCGACGCGGAGCGCAATTATACGACTACGGAAAAGGAATGCTTGGCCGTAGTGTGGAGCATCCTCACCCTACGGCCGTACCTATACGGAAGCGCGTTCAACCTGTGTGCTGGAAAGAGGCCCTACGCTGGGTCCTCAATTTAGCGGACAGTTCCGGTCGGCTCGCTCGCTGGCGCCTGCGCTTGGCGGAGTACGACTACGAGGTACAGTACCGCCCAGGCGTCAAGCACCAACTCGCGGACGGCATATCGCGCTTACGTACCGATGGAGGAGACACCGAACCGGTCGATGATGAGGTCCCGTGCTTCGCGGTCCAGTACGGTGAGGGCAGCGAGGCCCTCTTGGACAATGTGCACTGGGACCCGCCGCAAGACCGTCCGGACGGTTGTCACGCGCTCGCGATAACTCCCGAGGAATGCAACGCTGCGTCCATCTTGGTTGAGGAATTTCTACGCGAACAAGCTGAGGACGCCTTTTGTCGCTTCGCCGCGGAAACCGTCGGGACGCCGAACTCGAAGTTCGACATCGACCGTTACGGATTTCTCGTGAGGACGTCCCCGCTGGACGGAACCCTGCAGCGCGTGGTACCGGCTCGGTTGCGCCCCCGGGTACTGTACCTGGCACACCATCCGAGGTTGGCAGGTCACCCGGGAGCGACGCGTATGTACTACACCCTTCGCGGGGAGTACTACTGGCCACACATGGCCAGCGACGCGTTTTCGACCGTACGGAATTGCACCTCGTGTGCTGCGACCCGCGGGACGCTTGTCAGGAACCAAAAGGATCTCAAGCTGTTCCCCGCGGCGGGCCCCTTGGAGTTTGTCGCGATGGACCTCCTGGGGGCCCTGCCCAAGACCGCGCACGGAAACCAACACGTGTTGGTAATTACCGACCGGTTCTCCAAGCTAACGCGCAGTATCCCGCTCCGGACCACAACCGCTTCGGTCGTCGCAAACGCGTTTTTAGACAACTGGGTCTACGTTTACGGAGCACCGCGCTACGTACTAACCGACAATGGCCCCCAGTTCGCTGCGAAATTCTTCGACGCGGTATGCGCCCTCCTGGGGGTGTGGCATTATCTCACGACAGCCTACCACCCCCAGTCGAATGGGCAGACCGAACGGTTCAATCGCACGCTGGTGCAACGCCTCGGGCACTACGTGGAGGAGCACTAGCGCGATTGGGACGACTACGTGCAGCCGCTGACCTTCGCGTACGATACGCAGGTCCACCGGTCGATGGAGACGACTCCGTTCGACCTGGTGTTATCGCGGCCACCGTCCGGTTTAATCCTCCCCGGTACTGTGCCGCAGGACGCGGGAACCCATCGAGAGGACCAGCGGACCCCGGTGCAGTACAAGCGCGCCACGCTGCGCAAGCTTCGCGACGCTCTCGACCGCGCTCGGACGAAATTATCCGCATCGCAAAAGCGGTACAAGGACGATTTTGACAAGAAGGTCTGCTTCCGTCCGGTCGTTGTGGCGGGCGATTTTGTCTACGTTGATCGCCCGCCCCGCCCGTCGACAAGCGTCGAGCGACGCACGCGTGTGCAAGGTACGACCGGAACGGACGAGCTCTCTGTCAAACTTCTACCAAGGACAGAGGGGCCGTTTCGCGTGCGCTTCGCTACGGACACCACGGTCCTCATCAAGCAGGACGGTGTGGAGAACCGCGTGAGCATCGACCGCGTCACAAAAATGCCACGCAGGCCGGGGGACACTGTCACCTCGGCCATTCCATCCGCATCGGACGCACAAACCACAACGCCCCGCGCGGAATACGTCGTTGATCGCATCGTCGGACACCGTACGACCCGCGGCGGCATCGAGTACAAGGTTCGCTGGTACAGGTACGCCGCTTCCGACGATACGTACGAGCCCTCCGAGGGGCTCCCGCAACCTTTCATCGACCGATATTGGCGTACGCGCCAAGGACGGACAAGCGCGCTCGCGTAGCGCTTCTTCCCGCCTCACATGGCCGAACCGTCAGGACGACCTCGCTCGCGCGCGTCGTGCACTGCCGCCCGCACGCGCCAAAAGAAAAAGGCAAGGAACACCGCTAATCGGCTCTGTTTACTGTGGGCGAAGCCCCTAATGGGCTACGCAGAAGGGGGCGACAAACGGGACGGGGCTCAAGAACGACGCGTGCGCTTAGCCGGCGGAGCCGCCGCGGCATCTTCGGGCGCGGGGCGCGAGGCCCCGACCGTAGCGGCAGGCATCGGCGGCGCCGCGAGACGTTGGCTGACGACCGCGAGGATGTCCTGCACGCCGCGGAGCTTCTCGTGATGCTCGACGCGCTCACGCTCCGCTGCGGTGGAGGCCTCTCGGAGCGCCGCGACGGTCGTCTCCAGCTGCTTGGCTTGGTGCATCTACTCGCGCGCCTGCAGCAGCGCCTGCTCAACCAACGAAGGAACTGTTGCCCCCTCGAAGGAGCAAGCGTACTGCAGGGCAGTGAACGCGGGCTCCTCACGAAGGTGCTCCGGGGAAGACCGGTCGGACGGTTGCGGAGCGGGAGGAGGCGGCATCGGAACGGGGCGATGATCGCCTTCGATACCGGTCACCACGCTGATGTGTGGGGGGCTTGAGGTGGGGGCCGAAATTCCCACGACACCGGGGGGTTCTCTTAACCCCTTCGGTGAGTCGCTTTGGATCGAGGCCACGCGAGCGGATCCGCCGCCGGCCGGTACCGCGGTCTCGACGACGCTCTTCACCGCACCGGTTCCCGCATCGCGCGGCGGCGCGACATCGGCATCAGCAAGCAAGCCGCCCGTGTCACCCGCGTCGACCGTGTCGACTGCGCCGTCCACGTCGACCGCGACGGTCGCGTCTGCTGGACCGGGGGCCGCGCTGCCACCATCGGCACCGGTCTCTGCCTCGGCTCCGGCGGGCATCGGTAGGGTACACCGCTGGTTCCAGCTGAACCACGCGAAGTCCGGCCGGCCGCTCCAATCCATACCCTCGATGAAGGCCAACAGCTGCGTCGCGTACGCCGCGTCAAACGCCGTACCCTCGTGGATCTCCGCGATACCGACCGAGCGGATTAAATCGATGAGCCACGCCGAGAGGCGGAAGAGCAGGCCGCGCTCACCGAACGGTTCCTCGCTCCGCGCGATCAGCCGCGGGTCGGGACACTTCGTGAGGAACGGCAGTCCCTCGCGAGCAGCGTGCAAGAAGCACAGGAAGGCCAAGACCGCCCATTCGGAAAGCATGATCGCGTGCACCAAGACGCGCGTTCGCTCCGTTTCCGCGGATTCCGATCGGCCGAGCGGCAACCAATGCGCCGCCACGTACGCCATGACGCTCGGCGTCGGTACGCACAGGTACTCCGGCGCCTCGAACGTCGACCAGTTCGGCGGGAGCGCGGGGTACAGGCCACGCCGCGCGGCGCTGGGCACCGAGAAAAACTCGGTGCTGTGCCACATGTGGAAGAAATCGTCCACCCGGCGCCAGCGCAGCCGACTCTCGCGCGCTGCGTCCTCACCCCACCGCGCTCGGTTCGCAACGCTGTACCAGCTGTCGAAAGGCCGCGGAAAGGCCACCAAGCGGACGTCGGGCGCGAGGCCCTCGTAGCGGCGATACCGACCAAAGAGGTTCAGCAGCGAGATGTGGTACTTTTCCTCGCCCTGGCAGCGGACGTAGAGCAAGTCACTGCCCGCCGCGGCCGGCGTCCGACACGGAGCGTGACGCCACCGCGCCTTCCACGCGCCGGCGCGGTTCTCTTGCGCCACGGCACCGCGTCCGGACGGAGTCTTGATCGCGCGCACCATCGGAATGGCCGCGAACCTCGCCGCGTCCAGCAAGTTCCGCTGAACGTACTCCTCGACCGTAAGCGGAGGCTTGCGGCCCGCAGCGCGTCGGCGTGCGCGCCGGCGGCGGTGGTCCATCGAGGACCCGGGCCACAGCGACCGTACGGAACCAACGCCGCTGCGCAGCCAGCCCGGGGTACTCGGGGCGGTGAATACCCGCCCCAGCGACGTTGTCGCTCCCCGTCCGGCCGGCGCAAGCGCTACGCTACTCGACGGCGCCGGCGTTGCGTACGGCGCCTCGGAAGCAGCCATTGTGAGCGCCGTACCAGCAGCGGGCAGCGGCGACATGGGAGGCGGCGGCAGCTCCACGGGGAGCCCCGAGTCCGCCTCGACCATTCTTGGAGCCACGCCCGCAAGGGGCAGCGGCGAGGACTGTGTTGCTTGGGCGCCCAGCGGTGGCGAAGCGACCGGTACGGGCGAATCAATTGGCGCTTGCGCGGGCCCCGCCACTCCAGTGGACGGTTGCAGGCCGTCGCGAAGGCGTCGCCGCGGTTGGAAGGTGGGACCGACCGGCGTCGCTGCCGGAGCCCGAGGCGGGCTTAACGGCTGCCTGTACGCGCGCACAGCCGGAGTGTCGCGATGACCGTCCATCGGTTGGTTGAAGAGCCGCTGTAGGGGGATGTCGTCGTCGCTGTCGGAGGAGGTTTCAGAGTTCGCAGGGGAGTGTTGGGGAAGAATTGGGGGGTCAGTGTGGATCGCGTGGGGAAAATCAGAAGACGCGCTCTCCGAATCGGATGAACTCGCGGCGTTATATACCGCCAGCTCGCTGACGAGCCAGGGGGCATGATCGTCCACACGGAGGGGCTTCTGTTCCCGCATCGTGCGCGATAGAAGGAAACCTCCGGAACGGACCCGCGCGCTCGAGTAGAGGGTCGCTACGGGGACGTAGCGAAAGCTAAGGGGAGAGGTCTGTAGTATAATGACCGGCGTGAGCGCGCGGAGGTCATCGGACGGCCGTATACGGTATAAACGTGGGCGGCTGTGCCCACGTGTAGCGAGCGCGCGCGCATGCCGAGCGGTCGTAATCTGGCGTACGTGTACAGTAGTGCACGTGTCGTCCGAGCGGTAGTCTACGCGTGTTACGTGTGCGCGTTAGCACACGTGTCGTCCGTGCGGTAGTCTGTAAGCAACACGCGTGTACAGTAGTGCACACGTGTAGTAGCAGCGTCCGTGCAGTAGTAGCAGTTATGGCCCTAGTTTTTTAATTGTGTACAGTACCCGGCACGCACTAGGCGGCAGGTACTGTACTACTGTACTGGGCCCGGTGTCCGAGGCGTCCCTCTGCGGGGTTAAGACCTGGCACCCGTCCCCACCAGTAAACGGGGGCAAGCTCGCCCCCGTCCCTTTTGCGCCTACGTACGTCCGTTTTCGGTTGTCTGTCGCGCGCGCTGGCTTCTAACCCGTTACCGGTCGCTCCCGTTCACGCACCACGGGGCGACTGCGCGTAACCGGCCAGTGAGCCACTCCCTTTTCGCGAGCTCGTCCGATCGGTTCAATTGGCGCATGGCGTCCGCGCCGCGTGCTCCCTCGCTAAAGCCTCCGCCTCTCACCCAACCCAGGGCGGAGAGGAGTTATCCCACAACTATCTCCATAGCCACTTTCCGCGAGAATGATCCCCGCTGCCTCTTTGAAACGCCCTTTCGCTTCACGCCCAATCTTTGTTGGGTGTTTGCGGCCTTTTTTGCCTTCGCTATCGCCCTTTGATTCGCTTTCTGCATGCAAGCTTCAGCTTTACGAGCAAGCTCATCCGCTTGTTCTTGCTTACGCTTAGCACGGGCAAGTTCTTTCTTGCGCTTCTCAGCCTCAGCTGCCTCCTTCCTCCGATACTTAGCCACGGACGCCGCCGTTTTTTGACAAAACTTTTCCTGTTCAATGGCCAGTTTTTGGGCTTCTTGATCCCTCCTCCTTTGCAAAGATTCTTTCCATTGTTAGCCACTGCGCTGGAGCGCCGCAATCGAGAGCGAAGTTTTTTCTCCAGTTGTAGCCTACAGCAGACAATACCAACGTTGGCGTGGCACATCTCAAAAGTATGTTTTGAACTGTCTCCGCTTCTCTTATAATAATATCTACTTCTTGCAGTTTACGAGCGTGCCCGTACGAATTGGACAGTATGACCCTTTGTAGTGCTGCTACTGTTTTTGCATCAGTTACTCGTCTCGTTGTGGACAGAGAAGATTTCGCACTGTCCTCATTAAATTGGGTAGCAAAATCTGCACGGAAAGGAAAGAGACCTGCTTTGGCGAATGATGCACGTGCATCCGTAACTGTTATTGAATTATAAGCGTGAAAACCACAAATAAGATTGAACCTCACGCTGCGAGTATCCAAAATAAAAGACTTGGCGAACTCGCCCCTTATTGCTCGCATCTTTGTCTTGAACGTTTTGTTCACAAACTGATCACATGGTTGCAAAAAGTGTGAAGTGTTTGCTGGTGATACCACCACCTCACACCTTTTTGCAGCACAGATTTCGAGCCATTCTACTCCATTGCGAGATCCGTAGCCGTCAAGAGAAAGCAAATATGTCACATCCTGTGACAGAAAAGAGCGAACGAAAGCATTCAGATGCTTCACAAAAGCAGGCATTACGGACATCTCCATTGAACCTTTTTCTGTACACTTGATGACGCCATCGCTTGGAAACCAATTCTTTTGCTCAAACTTACGACACACATTTCCGCTCTTTCTGTATATATTGGGAAGAGGCTCGACCCAGTTCGGCATAACTTGCTTCCCGGCTACAATGAAAAAGGGAGGTGCTTTACGCCCAGACGCAGACACTGCGACTACACAAGTAATATGCTTGCCAGCGCCAGCTGTTTTGGCTGAAGCGACGAAGCCACCATGATGGCTGTTTGAAGGACCAAAAACCTTTCCCTTTTTTCCAAAAGTTGATTGAACTGCTGTCTCGTCAACATTCCAGATGCAATCACCGTCGTCAAGAATGCCTAGATGTTTTGACTCAATATTTTGTAGCACTTCGAAGTATCGCTGCACATGCGAGTAAGACTCTCCCTTTAGCTTTGCGTTGTCTTTACGCTCATAATTTCGAATCGTGATTTCACGATGCCTTGCTCGAAAAGCACGAACAGCGTCGTCCGAAGGCACACAATTCTTCCATCCTTTTCGTCCATCCGCAGCGACTTCTGCCATTATTCGTTTGATTCCTGCAACGTCTACAGCAAAACCCCGCTTAGCTGCATATATGAGGCGTTGAACAATCATTTTTTCCTCATCTTGAAAAAGTACAGTCTTTGCTCCCTTTTTTGTTGCCTCGACCTTGCGGCATTGTCGTTCAATTTCATCCGATTCATCGTTTCAGAGCAGTTCTTTGAGGTTACCGACCAGCGTCTTGGATAGCCCAGTCGATTTCGCAATTTGGCGCAGAGAAAGCTTGGTGGTTTTGAGGAGGTGAATTAATTTCTTTTTCGCTTCAAGCCTCGAGAGATTGATTTCTCTTCCACATTTTCGGGCTTTCGTTTGATGTCGCATTGAGGGAGCCATCTCGGGGGAAAGTGGAAAGAGGTAACGGCAGACAATGCATGGAAGAGTGGTTTACAGGAGCGCGAAAGAGGGATTTGACAGTTACAAGGTTCAACCTTATTGTGGATTTCCGCCCTTACCGACAAAAATGGCGGGCTTTGCGGTTTGAATTCAATACGGTAAGATACGGTAGCTCGTTGGAACACTTGGAGTCAAAAAACAGGCCCTTTGGTTGCCAACAGCCTTAGTTACTGGCTCATAATTTATTTGTCCTTTAATAACCCGGTGTCCACAAATTCCCTTTTGGGGAAGGGTACCTCTGACTGATTTGATCGATGGCAGACTGGCGGACGAAGAATTTTCCAATGTTCGTCAAATTTGGCGAGCTCTAGCGTTCTGGCGGTAATTTATTCTCGAAGGCACTCAGTGTTGTTTTCGGTAGTCCGGTTGGTTGTTGTATATTTGTCGTTTGTTTCCTAAAAGGTTCCTGCAGAATAGAAAAATTCTATTGGGACTAAGGATGTTTTGGGAATGGATCCTCCCTTTCTGATAATACTTTTACGAACATCCTGGCTTACATCTTCCTTTGCGTTATCGGGTGTCTGAGAGAGGTGGGAGTTTCACTTCGGG
Organism: Chondrus crispus; assembly: GCF_000350225.1. Lineage (NCBI taxonomy): Eukaryota > Rhodophyta > Florideophyceae > Gigartinales > Gigartinaceae > Chondrus > Chondrus crispus. The sequence goes on along the minus strand of NW_005178735.1, from coordinate 253,017 downwards.
TGGTGGACTGTTTTAATTGGAAGTTAGGATTTACCATACCGGCGGCATCCCTGGCGGATTTCCCGTCGTCGAAACGGTTGCCCGCATCGGAGATGCTTGAATCCTGCCGCGCGGGCAACTCCGCCCGAAACCCCCTAATTGACCCGTAAAAGCTATATTTTATGTGCAGAGAAACACCCCAGAGAAACCCACTCGCTCGGCGGTGCAATGCACACGTACTGTACAGTAGTCCTACAGTACTGTACTGTGTGTGCAGGGCCCAACAACAAGTAACTCCTAGTAACCTAACGATGGGCCCTGTACACTTGGACCCAGCATGGGACAGAGGTAGTGCAGGTTGGGCCCGTACACTTGGGCCCAACACTAGTAGTGCATACAGGGGTTGGGCCTACACACTTGGACAACGATGGGCCCTGTACACTTGGACCCAGCATGGGGCTGAGTTAGCGCAGGTTGGGCCTGTACACTTGGGCCCCCGGACCCGGCATGGGGCAGAGGTAGTGCAAGTTTGGCCCAAGAGGTAGTGCAAGTTGGGCCCTGAGGCTGATAGTAATTACAGCCACTCGACGCAAACAAATAGTCCGTGCATACAAACAGTCCGTCCGTTCACCCCCGCTCCGGCGGCGGCAGCACCCATCCCACCACCACTTCGTACTGCTGTTTCGCGTTCGGCCTTTCTCTCTTTGCTCTACTCCTTCCAGTTCTCTCAATTCCGCTTTGCCGTCGCGCAAAACCCATCTTCTGCCCACGACTCTGTCGTTTTACTACGTTCGAGTTTGAACTCACGTGGGAGTGGCGGAAGGTTTACTGTGATTGTCACCTTGGAACCTCGCCTGCAGCTCTACGACCTCTCGTGGACGCCGTTGCTGTGTCGTTGGCTCACTTCGGAGCTTCTTTGGCCTCGTGCCACTACCTATTCGCCTATACTCGTCGATCCCAGTGCTGATATATCATTTCGCTTGTCGGCATCACTGTTGCGGGTTTTTTCTTATTCTCACCGTTCGGGTCGCCTCGTTGTTTTGGAATTTGATCTATATTCCACAACTGCCTCTTTGCTAGAGCAGTTTCTGTTGATACCAGCACTCGTTTTGTCCGAGTATTGGATCTTTTCGCCTTGCTTTTTGTGCTCTTCAACGTCTTTGCTTTATTGGGCCGGTGCACATTACTGGTTTTTGTTAGTTTTTCAGACTTCCGGTGTAGCTTTGGGCTTTCTATCTCTTTGCTTTACGGTCTACAGTATCTTTCTTCATGTCTACCAGACCCTCTTCTTCAAGAGGAAAGCAGGTCTCGCACGCAAAATTGTGTGAAGAAGCGGCCTTTGGTAGATTTGTTTCTTCTAAAGTTAGAGATTCTTTTATAAAAGCAGTCAACTTTCAAGGAGAACGTGAAGAAAAAGCACCCTATTCCCTTCTTTCTACTTTGCTTCAGGTATCGGAGCGATTTAATGCGAAGTTAGAGAGCTACCGTGACCAGTTCGAGACAGGCGATGAGGTTCTCGAGAGGCCACTAACTCCTGGGAGAGATACGGAATGGATGCAGGGCGAATCATACCCTGAAGCACTGGCCGCTATTACAGAAGCCAATACCGGGGAGAAAGAACCGGAGTTCCTAACTGAAGATGAGGTAAGCTGGAACGGGGAGCTTGGGTATACGGGATCACTTTGGCGCGAGTGGATAAATGAAGAAGATGATGAAAAGGCAGAAGAAATGAACAGGCTTGCAGACAGGATAAGGAAGAAGAAGAAAATTCGAATTGAAAACTTGGTCTTTAATACTTTACTCAAGGAAACCACTTTTTTGACTCAATCTGTTGAAGAACGCGACCAACAAGTTCAAGAAGCTATGTTGGAGCTTTCCAAGCGCACTGGAAATCGTACGAGAAAAAATAGAAGTCGAAAAAGGGCTAGGCATGCCAAGCGAGCTAAAGAAGAGAGCGCAGGCCTTTCTAAGTCACAGAAGAGAGCTAGAAGAAAGGCATCAGCCAAGAAGAAGGCTTCGGCAAAGATACCGTCTAGCCGAACTGGTTAGGAAAATAAAATTGCTTACGAGGTGTAGTACCGGCCTTTTCTGTATGTTCCCCCGTCTACATTTCCCATTTTCTCCAAATTAGAAGTTTAGTTTCAAAATTTAATTATTCAAAATGTTTTAGGTCCAACTTGAAATATGTTTCCTGTTTTTAATTTCCAGTTCGACCTGTACAAAAGCTGCGTCGGCCTCTGTCCGATTTTTCTCTTGCTCTCATTGCCAACGACACACCAACCACATCAACCAAGGCAACTTCACGATTTCATTACCCAGTCCACCCCACTACGTCACCAAGTTATTTATCTACTCTACCAAGAAGCTTACCCACGGCAACTTTTGTTGCCGTTTTACAGCGTTGAGACAGGTCTCACGCTGGAGAGGTTTGCGCCCAGGTTTGCGGATCGCAACGCTTTCACCGCTCCGAAGAATCAAGCTACAAGACCGCTCAAGTCTAGAAGTGAGAAGGTGTACTCAGTTGTGCTAACGAAGATCAGGCGGCTGCCGTCCGGTTAGGAGGTACAACTTCCGAAGAGTACACCTAGGGAATGAGGCCACTGTTGACGAGCAGTTTACGATGCCCTCGAGGAAATAATTACTCCTCCCCTTCATCGCGGGGTAAAAAGCGGGGCGGAAACAACTGCAACCAACAGGATAGAAAGCGCCGTCGAAGGATTCTTACTTTCATGAGAAACGCTTCAAGGAGAAATCTGTTTCCTCGTCCTTCTATTATGGGCGCTTCACAAAAAGAAGATGATGAGAGTGCCCTGCAGGAGTTTTTGGATCATAATCTAAGGCAAGAGCTTGCAGGAGACAGTGGTTCTAGCTGGATAGATTGCACTTCCGCCGGAAAGCTACTTCATAGCATGCTGCTTGACGCCGGTTTGGGTCAGTTTGAGCCCGAGGAAAGAACACTGATTGGAACTACCCATCTTGGAATAACTTTGACAGGAGAGAATAATCTACGACAGAAAGACAAATCCCGTAAGCTTAGCAAGACAATAATTAAAACTCTCACAGATGGATACATATATTCTTCTTCAGAAAAGGTCGCGCTTCCTCCAACCCTTTTTGTTCCGATACATATGAGCACATCGGATTGTGGGCATTGGGGATACGTAGCTGCGGTACCTGCTGGTGTAGAGCACTGTAAACATGTTCGAATCTACTATGGTGACAGCCTGAGGTGGCAGCCACCAGCTGGAATTCTTGAGACTCTTCAGTGTTATCTTTGCCATATTTTCCCAAAGATAAAGTTTACTGTTGCCACTGAGAACCATGCCCTTGACACATTAAACTACAAAGAGCAATTGGATGGATTTAGCTGTGGGTTTTATGTCCTATCGGCTGCTTCCAACTTCTGTGTGAAGAGAGGATTCATGCCAGTAGAAACATTTAAAAAGAGAAGTAAAAAGTTGTCCGAAAACTTTCGTCAGGCTTGTGTTCGAGCCCTTTTGACTATGACACTCCGCGCAATAAAGCACTTCGGAAGCACAAAGATATCGGACTGTCGAGTTGTGTCATACAACAGCGAAAGAAGACGAAGCCTTCGTCTGGAAGGTAGGCGAAATGTGGATGTTTCCAAGAAAGATTCTCAAGATTCGAAGCACGCATTGAAAGAGCAACACCCATCTGACTCTGACATCATCAAAAAAGGGGATGACCATGAAATCATGCCAATAACACCCGTAGTTAAACCGACGAATGAGGACTCCCTTGGTTCTTTGTGTGGAATTTGGGATATGGAAGAAGAAGAGACCTCAGACGAGATCGATTGCGAGATTCTTCCCTCTTTCCACAAGCAAAACACGCCTAGGAGCGCTTCATATTCCTTTACAACTTCAAATCCACAAATCCACAGCCCTAAGTTGATGTGTGATAAACCTACGTTTGAAACCATCAAAATCTCTGGCTGCGACATTAGTTCTTTGCTATTGCATGATTACGTTTTTATTGAGGGAGTAGACTTACAGCCTTCTCATATACGAAAAAATGTGACGCTGGCAGGAGTCAACTTCGAGCCAGGGAATAGAGCTAATGACTCTGGAAATGGGAGACAAAATACTCACAGTCGGCCTATCTCTCTTTTGAAGACTTCGAACGCAAATAAACGAAACAAGTACGGCGAAGCTCAACCTAAGAAAGGAAGAATTGGAAAAGTAGAAGAAAAGCATGTAGCTAACCTTACATCATTTGTAGGAGATCGGTTCGACGAAGGGCATGTCTTTGGAAGAGTCTTCACAAGAAAATATAAGAATGGAACCGGTAAGTACATTGGAAGGACTAAACTTCGCTGTTTACGCTATGGAAAATATTGCAAATGTCCCTGTCAAATCGTGGCTCGACGTCTCACAAGTGAATCGGGTTGGAGCGTTCGTGCGCTGTTGACACACGAGAACCACGAGCTTATTCGCCATGTGCCTGAAAAGAAGAATGCGCACCTCTCTTCTCTGAAGGCTTCCATCAACAAACATTTTGGAAGTGAGAATTAAAGTCGAGGTGCATAATGAGTCCAGGGTTAAAGCCTTAATCTGGCTACATCATTTGATCATAAAAGAAAACGCATTGGGTTCGTCATGAGCTGTGACAAATCCTCAAGAATTCGTAGATTGTAGCACTATTTGAATAATCAAATGAAAGTAACAAAGTATTTTATTATCTTTGTTGTCTACTTCCACAGTGCTGATTTGACATCATCTTTCCTTTTTACGTTTTTCGTCCATTCTATCCATTGGAATTGTTCGTTGAACAGTTTTTTGAGATCATTACTTTTGCTATAAGCGCATGACAAACCATAGTTCTGTTTTATCATTTTTGACTCGGATAACGATGTGAAAGCTTTTTCGTACTCCTTGACAGACCTTTCGCTACAAAAATGAAAGAAAGCCATTGCTATCGTTTTGCGTTTCGCGTAGAGCGCCTTACTAGAAACTTGTTTTCCATTCTTGAGCAATTTTCGATTTCTTTCGTATACAGACCATTCCATAAGTGCTTTCTCAAGCGCTACCACTGGATCAGGCCTCACCCACCACCTCAATATGCTAGCCACAGTGTCCGAGCAACGTGGTATCTCAGCTTTTCTCACTGTACTTGAAGTGGGAGGTTGAAATGTGAGCTGTGTTAGCGTCTTCGACTGGCATTTTGTGATTCGTTTTTTCTCTATCTCTCTTTTGTTCTTTAAGCTTTCCAATTTCTGTTTGGCTGTGAAATCTTTTACCCCTTTTACTGCTCCCGGGTGTTTGAGCGATCCAGAATGCAGGGTGGAAACATGATAATTGTTGTTGATGACTTGGAAGGCAAAAGATGACCGTGATATGGTGTTTGAAAGTGATGCGATATCCTCTCCTGTGGCAAGTCTCGTAGGACAATTTAGCAATGGAGGTAGAGCTTGACCGGTGACTGGATGGGTCCCTTGCAGATGATACAGTGGTTCCGTGGACTTCACTGCCGAGGTTAACAAGAGTAAGGACTCCTGAAAAGTATCGAGAATTTTAGATCCTCTCGCCTCGAACAGCGGGTTAGGTCGCAAGTCGCTTTCATATGATAGAAACCCTTCTGGTAGAGCTTGTATCGGACAAAGCTGCTGCTGCATTCCATTTTGTGATGCTGTTGGATCTGAAAGAGCGAACTTCTCACTTTTATCAGAAAAAGATTTGAATACCTCAGCTACTGCCCGGATTCTCTGTACTTGGCGATTTGTAGGTGCGGTTTGAGCGAGACTGATCCGGCGATGAGATTTCTCTCTGTATCCCATTCTGAGACGTGACAAACCGCTGTGGTAGACTTGAAAGAACACTATGCTGAAGGGTACGGAAACGAGAGTGTACAGAGATACCTTCAGGACTGGAAAGCTGTCGCTCAGATGTCAAATGAAGGGCAACAACGGAAACTTAATTTTCTGAAATATTTATTTGTAACCGACAGTTGAAACGTTTGCAAAGCCTATGATTTCCCCCAGAACGGCTTACGATCTTCGACTTCTGACGCTCAACTCGGTACAAAATAGAGCCAAATATTGACGCAGGTATAATTGCAGAACGGATCGTCCGCAATCCAACTTCTGAGTCGTCTCAGAAACGATACAAGTCATCCGCTCATTTGTACCATGAATGGCTGGTGGCACTTGGCGCTAACGTTGATGAGCTTGATTGCTCGCCTACAAGAAAAAAGGAATCTGATCCTGTTTTTGTAGCTTGTGCTCTTATCATCGCAAAGTGTGGTCCGCGAGAAGATGGTTTCGAGGGACTTAAAGCAAAGTCAACAGGAGGCGCAATCAAAAGTGCTGTAGTGTCCTACTGGAGACGAAGAGGAATAGATGGAGAGTATGTCAGACTCCCAGATGGATCCTTTACTGGTAACCCTGGCAAGTCTCCTGACCTGCAGTCCTTAATAAACCGATTGGATGAAGCGCAGCGCATATCTCGTGCAAGTATAACGAGAAGGGCATACCAAGAAACTCATGAGGATGTCAGAGCTCTTTACCACAGATTTGTCGAAGATCAGCTACCTGCTGCTATTAGAAGAGACCCGACAGTCAACTACTCCGAGCTTCAAGTCGCTTGCTTGAATATGATGCAGTTTAGCTCCGTATCAAGAGGTTCGGAAATGTTAGCGCTCAAAGTGAAAGACTTCTGCTTCACTGGGAACACAATTGATTCACCAATTGTTGGAGTTCTTCCAATAACTAAGAACCGAAAAACAAGTTACACTTACTTCAGATTTTCTAAAGCTGTGGATGTGTCCATTTGTGGCTTACGAGCACTCATGGGGTGGTTCTGTGTCTTAAGATCCCACGCTGTATGCAGTGGAAATCTCTTCGTTCAAGTGAAGTCTAACGTCCTTCAAGGCGGTACTAAATTGGATGGCAGTTCGTACGCCCGTCTTTTACGGGGCATGGGCGAGAAGTGTGGAATCTATGGATTGGCTGAGCACAGCGCGCGTAGAGGGGGAGCGGGGTACTACTACTACGTTCTGCGACGAGATTTGTTCTTTCTCTACAGGGCATTCTCATGGGAGAGCCTGACAGAAATGTTGAAATACGTGGGCTTGGAAGACGTTCACAACTCGTACGCCTTGCTTGGGTTTACTGCTTTTGGAACGAATGAGTTATTCTTTTCTATGCAACCCACGAATCATTAGAGAACTGTTTCCGATGGTGTTTACCTACCAAGTAAACCTAAATTTGTTTCAGGAGCGCACGATTCTATTCATGTATTTCGTAAAAAAGCACCTCTGTTTGTATTATTTCTGACAATCACAAATTGAACACAAATGGCAGTCCACCATTACGTCAGAGGTGCCTTTCTCTGTATATGAATGTAAATTTTGCGTTTGATGTTCATAATTTCAATTGAAAGCCTTGTATTTAGGACTACTCTAGCGGAAAAACGTCTAGAGAAGATTCGAGAAAGTTTTGAATGGAATTTCATCGCATACTGGTTGCTACAATCAGTTATTCAGAATCTGATGACTTCATGATTACACTTTGATCTTTAAACGTGATCGTACTTACACACGTAAGATGATTTTAACCCCTTGTAGTCCCGTTCTCTTCAAATGCAGGGCCTGATAGTTATGATGGCGAAAGAGTCTTCTTGCTTTGCTATCCGTAAGAACCTTTGACGTACTCTTCCATCATAAAACTGTAATGCAAATTTCACTGTGAAAGTAATATACTGTGAAGTTCGTGATTCAACTCATGAAATGTCATAGCGTACTGTGGAATCAAGAAAATGACAGTTATGATCTTGAAAGAGATCTTGACGACAAAATCTCAAAAGGCGTTGATTAAAGACAAAACTAACAATCACTTAGGCTTCTTTTGCCATTCAGCTGCAGACGGCTAGAACTCTCGTCCATGGTTGATATGTATCGCTGTGATGAGCTTAGAACAGTTCTTGCAAAACTCTACTCCTTATAGTTCCACACACGTAAAACTGATGGAGAATTTAAAGGAGACAGTAGTACTAATGTATCCTTAGATAATACCGCAGGGTGTATATATAATGCTATCGAGCATGACAAATTATGAAAATATTAACAGCTAAAGAAGACATGGTCTGATTAGACATGGTCCGATTGTGAAACGTTTAAGAGCATTTAAAAATAGAGCTAGCCATGGACGTATACGCATTGTGTTGCCAGTAAACGAAGGATTACACTGTGAAGACGATATGTTCCTCATAAATAGGTTCTTCTTTGCAGAACAGGTGGGCGTTCGATGAGGGTGGGTCTTCAAAAAACCTGAAGAAACGTGGGCCCTGCACACGTTGAGCCCTTCAAAGACGTTGGGCCCTCCGAAGACGTTGGGTTTTCGACAAAATGTGTGCTCATCGACGAGGTTGGGTCCTGCACAAGTTGGGCCCTTCAAAGAGGTTGGACCCTCCGAAGACGTTGGGTCTTCGACAGTTGGGTCATCGGCACAAAGTGTGCTCTTCGACAAGGGTGGGTCCTGCACAAGTTGGGCAGTCCGAAGAGGTTGGGACGTCCGAAGACGTTGGGTCTTAGACAATTGAGTCTTCGGCACAAAGCGTGTTTTTCAACGAGGTTGGGTCCCGCACAAGTTGGGCCATTCAAAGAGGTCGGGCCCTCCGAAGACGTTGGGTATTCGACAGTCCTTCGACACAAAAGGTGCTCTTTGACGAGGTCGGGTCCTGATGAAACGTTGGGTCGCATACAGGTTGGGACCTCTAAAGAGTTCGATAGTGTAGAAGCGTTGGGCTGACTACTTGGGACTCCCAAGAGGTTGGGTTGGGTCTTCGACACAAAGTGAGGCATTGGACGAGGTGGGTTCTTCAAGATACGTGAATAAATGATGGAACCTGCAAAAGTTGGGCCCTTTAAAGAGGTTGGGGCCTACGAAGAGGTTGGTTCCAGAATAAAGTGGACTCTTCGACGACGTTGGGTCCAGATAAAACGTTGGGTCGGGTACATAGGTTGGGCTCTCCGAAGACTTGGGGACTTCGACGCAAAGTATGCTCTTCGATATGGTTAGGTATTTGTGTAGTGTTATTTTCGGAGGTCTGGTTGGTTATTGTATGTTTGTCGTTTGTTTCCTAAAAGTTTCCAGCAGAATGCAAAAATGCATATGCAGGGTGCAATGGCGGTTTCAATGTAGTGTAGTATTGAGTCTAAGGATGTTTTGGGAATGGATCCTCCTTTTCTGACAATACTTTTACAGACATCCTGGCTTACATCTTCCTTTGCGTTATCGGGTGTCTGAGAGAGGTGGGAGTTTCACTTCGGGCGGTGGACTGTTTTAATTGAAAGTTAGGATTTATCATACCGGCGGCATCGCTGGGGGGTTTCCCGTCGTCAAAACGGTTGCCCGCATCGGAGATGCTCTCAGAACAGAATTCACATGAAGGCGCTTCTGCCACCTTTCGGCAGTTGCTGTAAGCGCTATTTCTGATGAACCGTTGACACCTTAGCCACGTGTCAAGCACCTGCATGCCCACCGACCCACAGAATCATCTTTACGAAATCGCTCATCCGCGCTGCCCAATCGCCCGGCCTCTTCGCCCCTCCTGTCGATTGAGAGCCAGACTGACCGTTGCGCCCCGCCTGCTTCGCATTGCCAAGCAGCCCCAACTTCCACGGCGTGCTGCCCGCCTCCTTGCTGGCCAACCCCCTCCCTTCGCGCATCCCTTCGCGCACGCTTCGCGCATCCCCTCTCGCGCCCCCTTGCGCAAAACCCCATCCGCATCCCCCCTCCATCGCCGCCCGCGCAATGGGCTCCAACTTCAAGCTCGCCATGACGCTGCCGTCGCTGCCGCGGCAGTGCCCGGTGCGCGCGCTGCGCTCCGCGCCGCCGTCGTTACCGTCGCCGCCGCCGTCTCCGCCGCCGCGCGCGCCGCCGCCGCCGCGCCTGCCGCCCGACGAGGACGTGGTCGACGTGCTGCTGCGCGACGCCCGCTTCACGCCGCACCTGGTCGCGGCGGCGTCGGACGACCACCTGCTGCCGCTGCTGCCGCTGCTGCTGGCGTCGCCGGCGCTGCCGACGTTGCTGCCGCCGCTGCGCGAGCGCCTGCACGCCAGCCGCATGCTCAAGCTCCGCTTCCTGCTGCTGCGCGCGCACCCCGCCTTCCAGCTCGTCGAGTGCACGCGCCGCTTCGCGTCGTGGGCCTACGCCAACCGCCCGAAGCGGAAGGACGCCCAGCGCCGCCTGGCCCAGCGCAAGTGCGCCCCGGAGTGCGCGCAGGGCGACCGCGACGCGCGCAACACCGTGGCCCTGGTCGTCGACATGGTCGACCTGCAGAGCGAGGAGTTCTTCCGCAACGACGTCTTCACCCAGGCCGCCGCCGCCGCCCCGCCCTCCTCCTTCGGCCACACCATGGTCTCGCACGTCTTCCCCGTCCCGGACGACGTCGAGCTCGAGTCGCGCCCGTCCTCGGGCTCGCCGCACAGCTGCAGCTCGACCGCGGCCGTGTCGTGCGAGCTCGTGCAGCGCGCCCACCTCACGCAGGGCCGCCTGCACCCATTGCTCGAGCTGCGCCAGATATGCCCCGTCGCGAACCGCCTCGAGCGCGAGCACACGGAGGTCGTGCTCCCGACGGTCGCCGTCAGGAGCGCAGACGCACTGCGACACGTCGCGCTGCAGACTCTGATGCGCGTCTTCAACGCCGCGTGGGCGCGTCCGAGTCGCCAGTTTGCCGACGCCGCGTCCGCGCCGTACTGCTCCGTGGTGGATACAGCCATCGTGGGCAAGGAGAGGATGCTCGAGGCCGCCGGCGGGAAGACCATCCTGCTGGAGGACTTCAAGTTTGACTACTGGAGGTACACCAGGGGGCAGGACCCCGTGCTGGCAGACTCGTTTGTGAGGAGCGCGGCCGGCACCTTCACGGCCGCGTACGTGCTGGGGCTGGCTAAGAGCGGCGGCGATATTGCTGTCGTGGATGGCAGGGAGGTCTACTTGTGGCAGATGAGAGGCGCGTTTGAGTACGTGCCGCAGATGGTGAGGCTGGTCGTGCCAAAGCAGATGAAGGACGCGTTCGAGGCGCTGGGCGTCATGGATGCGTTTCGGGATACTTGTATGAGGGCGTTTGCCGTGATTAGGGATAGTCATGCAGAGGTGTTTGAGGTCGTGTTTGACTTGCTTAAGATGGCTGGGTTTAGTAAGACCAAGGTTATGCAGTACTGCGCGAGTAAGAATAACCTCAACCTCGGCGAGGATCGTATGGTCGCTAATATGCATTTTCGAAAGTGGATTGGATAGCTGTCTGTGTCTTTCGGACGAATGTACAAGTCGTTTCCGATTTCGGCCGGGTCTTCTTGAAGAGAGGTGGAGACGAGGAAAAGGAGCGACGGAAGATGGGGATGGGAGTTGTACTGTATTTTGATGGAAGTGTCAGGCTCTCATTTCTACTCAATAAAGTTTCTATTATAAAGAATGAAAATTTGAATATTTTCGGCTTTGCTTGCCGTTTTTTCGAAACAATACACGTGTCAACGTTGCCCTAAAGCAATGGGGCTCACCGCCGCGCCGCCAAATCGCCCGCGTGCCGGCCATCCCCAGTGCCCCAATCGGCTACTGCCGGTCGGCGTCCCCGCCACAGCCCCACCCACAGCCCTCGCGAAGCCTCATTCATCGACGACGCCGCCTCGCCTGCCAATACACTCCCCATCCGCTCCATCCCCTCCCGCACCGCGCCTCTCCGCGTCTTCGCCCTTGCACCTGACGCACTCAGCGCTCGCGGAGAGAGTATTCCCTGTCACACCGCCACCATGGTCGCCTCCACCGAAATTACCCCCCGCCAGGAGGACATCTCAAAGATGCTCAAGTGCAACACCCATTTGGGCACCAAGAACTGCGATGTCCTCATGGAACCTTATGTCTTCAAGCGCCGCTTTGACGGTAAGTGCGACTGCCCCACCGTCCATTGCGCCGCCGATTGATCCCGATGCGAGCTCGCCCTCATCTCCTGCCCACTCGGCCTGCTAACTAGTCCACTGCCTCTTCCCTCGCGCGTATTGCATCCCGTTGCAATTTGCCCCTCGCCCGCGTCGCGCTCGAATCTCTCGTCCCGTGTAGGTGTCCACCTGATCAACATCGCGACGACGTTCGACAAGATCAAGCTTGCAGCGCGCGTGATCGCGGCGATCGACAACCCGCATGACGTGGTCGCCGTGTCGGCGCGTCCGTATGGCCAGCGCGCCGTCCTCAAGTTTTCGCAGTACACGAGCTGCCAAGCAATCGCGGGGCGCTGGACGCCGGGCCAGCTGACCAACCAGATCCAGAAGAAGTTCCAGGAGCCGCGTCTGCTTGTCGTCACCGACCCGCGCACCGACTCGCAAGCCATCACCGAGGCGTCGTACTGCAACATCCCAACCATCGCCTTCTGCGACACAGACTCCCCGCTGCGCTACGTCGACATCGCCATCCCGGCAAACAACAAGGCCAAGCATTCCGTCGCCCTCCTCTGGTGGTTGCTTGCCCGGGAGGTCCTCTACCTTCGTGGCACTATCCCTCGGTCCTCCCCATGGGACGTCATGGTCGATCTCTTCTTCTACCGCGATCCCGAGGAGCTCGACAAGGCCGAGGAGGCCGCCAACGCCGTCGCTGGTGCCGCCCCTCTTGGTGTCGCCCCGGCTACCGCATATGACACCACTGCTCTTGGTGATGCCGCCGGCTTCGTGCCCGCTGGCGCCGACGCCGACTGGAGTGCCGCTCCGGTTGGTGCCGCAGAGTACGACCCCACCGCCGCGCCCGCGGCACAGGTCGAGAACTGGAGTGCTAGCGCCCCCGCCCCGGCCTTACCATTGCCGCCAGCCGTCGAGGGAGACTGGGAGATGCCAGCCCCACAAGCCCCGCCCGCTCCGACCTCTGAGTTCCCGCCGCAGCAGCAATACTAGTCATGGTCTTCTGTGTACGTTGGAGTCGCGTCTTCTGCAATATAGATAAACTGTTATCTATTTGATATTGGCGCAAATTGTAGCTGTGGTTGGACTACTTCGGTCGGTAACGACCGCTGGGATGGGTCTCATTGACTGGTCAAATGGGATCTGGAGGAGGAACGTGGAGAGGAGTTGTTCATTCGCCTTTGGAACAACTGGATAATTGTAGACAGCCGTCCGGCCATAGTCTTTGAGTGATAGTTTTCGGCCTACATATGTCTGGCTCACAAGGTGGAGAGTGGTCAACAAAACTAAATTCTTGGAAAGTGCAAACTACTCGCTTCGAAAATCTCTTTTCAGCAACTCACTTTCCTCGCTCGTACTGTAGCAATGATACAGAGAAAAATCCCCCTCGAGTGACTCCACACTATAGCAGTGACCCTGTACGTCTTAGTGACCCGTTGACATCGCTCAGGCCGCCGCCTATAGCTGTTCAACCCTCACAGAATGAACAACTGCACGTCCATACTATGACCCCTCCTACTGCAGTCATTCCCACAGCCAATGCGGCCTACAACAGTTGGGGTCGCTGTGGGGCCATTTTTTCTCTGCACTGTAGCGACTCTCGTGGTTGTCAGGGCCGTCTTTTAGTAGTTGTTAAGAATAGCACATGTTCCATCGCATTGGACACTGCTTTTGCTGGCAATACCGAGAAAGTGAACCAGCTCTTGAGCACGAAGCAAGCTAATGAAGGTATAACGCGATTTCAATGCATATGTAGTACCCTCAAAACACAAGACGCCAACTGCCAAAGTAGCAGTTGGCGTCTTGTGTTTTGAGTGCTTCAGCTCAACAACGTTTCTGTGCGCGGTTGGCACATGCAAGTCCTTCTTATACGATAGTGCAACATTCGACTTCCAGGGTTTCTACTGCATTGATGACAATACCAGCAGCTTTCTTTTTATAAGAGGTCCGGTCCGGTAATGATTCGTTGAAGTGTTCGCCGGGAAATGTTGAATGTAGTGGAGCTCTCGCAACATCCGTTCGCGTGAGCTTGCGAAATGGCATCTATGCCATGATATGTCCATGATTGCATACGACAGGAGCATAGATGCGTAGGATTAACAAAAGTACAGCCCCGTTGCTAGCGTCTCCGTAGAGGCGCTGCAAACCTGGGCCGGGCGTTTGCAGCTTGACTAAATAGCGGGATAAAATGCGCAAATAGGTGTACATGCATGTATAGGTACAGCATTTATATATATCGCAGGCCGACACATTCAACGTTAAAACAAGTTAGGATGACAAGCGAGAACATTCGAAGCGTTTCGCAAGCAGAGTTTGATATTCGATGCCAAGTCCTTTTATATGAATGTGACGCCTGGGATGCAGTAGGCGAGGCAAGTCACCTGTATTGGACATCCTGACGAAGGCGTTGAATGTTTTTCTTCGCGCCGACACACTGCTCTCTCAGTTTTGGGATTTATTCCCTCTCTTGGTGTCGGCTCCCAAGGCGGCTCTGCATTCATGTCTCTATAAAAATCATATCCATTGGTATGTTTCGCTGAAAGCGAGTGCTGTCTACAGCACTACCTACATAGGTCGTGTGGAGGGATGACCAAGAGAGGGAATAAATCCCAAAACTGAGAGAGTACTGTACAGTACCTGGACAGTATCTGCGGTGACTCAATTTTACAACGTAGGGGGCAACAATGCAATCAACCGTCCATCACCAAAAAAAAAGTCACCCCTCTATCGACACAGACAACCTTCTCCGTTGCAGACAGTCTCACGGCCTCCTTCGGGAAAGCTCCTCTTTCACACCGCCGCACCGCAACCCTAACTGTTGTTGTCTTCCCAATCTCAGCCGAGCAGAGTGCCAACTCCCATCCCCAACCCCAACGCCATTCCTTGCGCACCACAATGCCCAACTTTCACCCGCCCCAGCCCCCTTCAAACCAGCCCTCGTCCGTGCAGAACAGCAACCTGGACGCCTACATCCTATCGGGGCTTTTCTTCTACTCGGCAGCCTTCGCTCTCGTCCACCGCTACCTCTACATTTTCTCATTCCTCTCCTTTACCGTCCTGCTGCTCAACGGCGCGTACCTTAACACCCCGCGACATCTTCCCTCTCTCCTCCTCTCGCTCTTCCCTGTTCTTCTCCCTTTTTACCGTCTTCACGCAGCGAAAGCAATCCACATCACCATCAACTGGCTGCCCAAAGCCCCGCTCTTCATCATCGAATTGGTTCTTGGAATCGTAATAGTCGGCAACCTCATCCGCTATGCGATTTACAAACCCTTCTTTAAGAGCCCGGAGGAGAACAGGAGATACGTTGCCCCCATTTCCCCACAAGACGCTGTACCGACACAGGAAGTCCGGCAAGAGTGGCAAGAGGCGGCTCGCACGCTGCAAGTGCAACAAGCGGATGATGCGGCCGGCGCATGCGGTACGTCAACTGGGGCGCAGAAGGAAGGCGAAGGCCCCGAGCAAACCCCCGGCGGCGATTCCGAGTTTCCGGTCGATCAAGACTCATCGACGAAGACCAAAGCAGAAGCGCCAAACCGCACGTCGGTCGAGCAGGCTCAAGCGGCGGCACAAACGGTGTTGCAAGCGAAGACGCCTTCCCCGAAACCGAAGCCGCGCCGCCGGATCAGGCTGACGAAAAGCCAAATCCTGGCGGCGCGAATCATGCGGGAGCGGGACGCGGAGGCGGCGGCGCGGCGCGACAGGGAGCAGCGCGAGCGCAACACGCGGCGGCTGCGGGAGGAGCAGGCGCGGACGGAGCGCGAGGCGCGGCACGCGGAACGCAAGCGGCTGCAGGAGGCCGTGCGGGAGGCGACCAAGGGCGTCGCTGATGCCAAGGATGCGCTGAAGGCGAAGAGCTTGGACGCGGACAAGGCGAGAGAGGAGAGGAGGAGGGCCGCGGATCAGCTCAACCTCGCGCCCGGGGAGGAGAATGAGAAGGTGCTCGATGAGGCTTGTCGGGAGTCGGCACGAGTGGAGATGGAGGAACAGAGGGCACTCGACGATGTTAACGCGGCGCAGGCTAGGTTGATCGACCTGAGGGGTCAGCTGAACGTGCACCACATGGTGTAGAAGGGATGGCGCATTTTGGGCGAGAATTGGGGCTGCTTGCGGACGGTTTGAGGTGGTTTGAAGAGGGAATTCTTCGCTTTACCCAACCTGAGGGAGGTGTTGACCCTGTAGGGGTGATGAATGTCTGTGAAGACATCTGCAGTAGTGAACAGGCAGCTAGGCAGTAACTCACCACACTGGCCCTCACATAAAATGAATGCAGTTGTGTGTGCGTTCATCAGGTGAACATGCCCTTAGTGAAGGAGTGAAATTTGCGTATGCTTCAGCCCTTTTCGTTCTGAGTAGCGGCCATGAGGGCGAAGAAAAGCATTCGGAACGAGAAAGACTGATTGACTTCATGGCTGATGTTGACCCTTAAGGTGTGATCAGGTGATGACGTCATACGGAAGGATGGTTGGCGAAAAGAATCGATACACATGGACACGTTTCTGCTTGGCAAGGATCACAAGGTTACTATTCCTTCTAACGCTAGTACGCAGAACAACAGTAAAGAGAACGTAGCGATCGTCGTCGACAAGCTCAACGATGTCATCGAATCCATCAGCAGGATGAAGTTATTGTGTCGAAGAGGAAGCGATCCCCGCAAGTAATTTCAGTTCTATTCGTCTTGTCGCCGTTGAGCAGTTTGAGACAACGACGCTCATGTGTTGCTGCATTATGTTTCAGAGTAGCACACCCTCCAAGCAATGCACGCACACCAATCGAGCTCGACCCTTTCACCAAAGCGCGGCTGTCGCAATCGTAAGAATGCGAAGCGTGAGTAGCCGCAACAGCGACAATCACTCCGGAATCACCTGTGCAAAAACCTTACTGGTGGGCATGTAGTTATACGTCTGCGCAAACAGCCCCTTCCTCTTCTCCAGCGTCTTCCGACACTCGCTCTCGAGCCGCTTGAGCGTCGCACGCACGACGGCATCTTCGGGGCACAACTCTGCGGCTTTTCTCATATCACTGAGTGCCCTGACGAACATATCCATCTCCACCCCTGCCAGCGCGCGTCGGTAAAGCGCCTTTCCATTGTGCGGGTCGATCTCCAGGACGGCGTCGCACTGCACGACGGCGGCGGTCCACTCGCTAGTGCGCAGCGCGCACAGCGCGAGGTTATTCCTCAGACGCACCTGCATGTGGGCGTCGCCGCCCGCGAGACGCACGGCGTCCAGCGCGCGGTTGTACACCAGCATGGCGGCCTTGAAGTTGCGGAAGTCGTCGCTGGCCTTCGCGAAGAGGGCGTTGGCGTCCTGGCGCAGCGCCTCGGCGCTGGCGAGCAGGTCCGCGCGGCTGGCGGGGTGCGGGAGATCCGTCAGGGGGGGCGTGACGCGCTCCACGCGGACGGTCTGTGAAGCGCCCGATGGGGAGACAGCCGACGCCGTGTCGCCCGGGAGAAGGCCCTGCACGGCGGCATCTAGATGAGGGAGCGCTTGCGAGGCGCCCACAATGAAACAGAGAGAATGTGTGGTGGAGGCGGTGGTTACGGTGACTAAGGGGGGGGGGGGGGGGGGGGGTCAGCGCCGCACGCCCATACGGTCCGCCGTCGAGCCCTGGTCGGGCTCCGGCGTCTAGCCGATCGGCCCATGCGGTACACCCGTGGCGAAGCCAACGCGGCGAGGCTTCGCGGGCCACCGAGTTGGCCGAGCCCGCGTTCGCGCGGATTAATTCGTCCGATGCGGTGCGCGTGCCCACGGCGTACAGTGCGCGACCCAAAGTCCTCGCCGCCGCCCCCGCCGGGCTGGACGGGGGCCGACACTGTCGCCCGGGCGGTTCTTCACGGCCCCAGCT
>NW_005178735.1:215378-235190 GCF_000350225.1 Chondrus crispus | reverse complement strand
GCTCCCGTTAGTCGGTTGGGGACGCATGTGTCAGGGCGTGGATGGAGGGCGTGGATGGAGGGCGTGGATGGAGGGTGTGGGTGGGGGACGTACCGGTGACGGCGCAGCCCTTCGTAGCGGGGTTTGGGGCCGGTGCGGGTGGGGTGGCGCGCGTGGCCGTAGGTTCGGTTGCATTGGGCATCTTTGCGCGAGAGTTGTGAGCAGGAGGTGGTGGTGATGAAGAAAGGGGGTAAGTTGCTTGTGTCTCTCTCTAGCTAGCTCTAGACTTGGGCAAGTGGTCGGTGCTCCAGGGATACAGAATACCCTGTACCAAGGGTACTGTATACGGCGGATCAAAGGGATGGCGCCACAAACAAGGCCGATTGGTTGCAAAATTGGCCCGCCAGCACCGCCAGAGTTCAATTCTATAGCCCGCCATTGCCCCAATTCTTCCGCTCACCTTGCCGTCAAACCATCTGCACCCTGCACCCTCTCCGATCTCCCCCCTCCCTTGCCCAAGCGACGACGCTTGCGATCGCTGTATCCTGTACACTCCATCCGCCTAATCTCCCCCTCGCGGCGCTCATCAACATCTATCCTCTAACGCTCTCTCCAGCAGTTCCCCACAATTCGCGTCCTCCGGGCAATACCTCAGCGCCCGGTGATACATCACCACGGCTCCTTCCACATCCATCATTGCATGCAGCGTCATCCCCAACGCCGTGCACGTGGACCCTGATCTTGGTTGGAGCCCCAACGCGCGCTCGTAGCATCTCTTGGCGTTCTTAAACTCCCTCAACCGCCGGTAGCAGTGCCCCAAATTGAACAGCGTCGCCTCCTCAGCTTCGGCTCTTCTCCCGCCAGTGCTGGGCATCTCTCTCATTTCGTCCTTGGCCCCCCACAGCGCAAGTGCTTTTCTAAAATGTGCCACGGCGCCCGCCATGTCGCCCTTGCGATACGCCACGACCCCAAGCTCGTGCGGCGCAGCAGGGTCTGTCGGGCACGCCTCCATCGCGCTCTGGAAGAGCATTGCCGCGTGCCCCAGGCTGCTCTGCCTGGCGTACTCAATGCCCATGAACAGCATGGGCTGCTGCGCGCCGGGAAACAAGCGCGACGCGGTGCGGTACGCGCCCATGGCCTGGTCACTCTCATCCTGCGCGCCGAACGCGTGTCCCACGGCGACCCACGCGGGAGCCAACCGTGCGTCCAGTGTGGTAGCCTTGTGCAGAAACCGACGCGCGACCTCGGCCTTGCCGCACGCGAAGTAGTAGTAGCCGACGGCCATCCAGCTGACGGCGCTCTTCGGATCGCGGTCGACCAGCGAGTGGGCGAGCACGAAGAGGTGCTGGCGTTCGTCCAGCTCGACCAGGGCCGCGAGATAGGTGTGCCAGATGGGCCCGGCGACGAACGGATCGACGTCCAGAATGCGCTTGCACACGTCGACGCAGGCGGAAAAGTCGAGCACGTCGTACAGGCGGCGCGCGCGCACGCTGAGGACGTCGACGTTGTCTGCGGCGAGCGCGGTCTCGGGGAGGGGGTGGGCCGCGTCGATGGCGGCCGAGTAGTACTCCAGCAGCCACAAGGCGAGCGGCTCCGGCGGGAGACGCGCAGAGTCGTTGAGCAGGTCCGAGACGAAGCGGGCGGCGTGGTGGCGTGTGACCAGGCCGGATTGCGTGAGGGCGTGGAAGGCCTCGACGCAGTAGATGTCCGCGACGAGCGCGCGCTTGTACCACAGCACGGCTGGGGCGGCGTTGTCCATGGCCTCGTACACGCGGGCGCGGAGCACGCACAGCGCGGCGCCGATCTCGGGGCCCAGGGGGGAGTAGGAGGGGTTGATGGAGAGATGCTCCAGGGCTTGGTCGATGACGTGGGGCGTGGGGGAGGGCGGGGACAGGGTTGCGGAGGGGAGGGACGGCTCGTCCGGGCCCAGGATGACGAGACATTCGTCCAGCTGGTTGAGATGGAAGAGGGCTTGCGCGCAGAGGAGGCGGGCCGAGGGGTTTGTTTTGTGGAGCGAGCGCGATTGGAGGAGGTGCAGCGCGCGGCGGGGCTGCGATGAGGAGAGAAAGTGGCGTGCGAGGCGGAGCAGAGTCTGTGGGGTCGGGGAGGTGGAGGCGGCTTTGTCGGCGAAGAAGCGGGCCGTGTGCGTGAGGCCGAGGGTGAAGTAGCGGTCGGACTTGAGAGAGGCGGTCAGCGGTTGGGTAGGGGGAGGGTCGGGCTCGCAAGCGGTTGGGGATGTCATGGTTGGGACGCGGGGTGGGAGAGAGAACGAAGGGATCGGTGGTGATGAGGGTGGAGCGATGAAAAAAGCGCGCGATGGCTCAATTTTTGAAGGGACGCTTTAATTTTAAAAAGTGCTGACACCTGTAATTAGAAACATCCAATAAAAATGCATTTCGTCAAGATCGAAGCTCTCCGCCAATCAGGTTCTGTAATGCACGCGCACCCCTCAAAATTATTCCAAAAACAGCTTTCGCAAAATCACACTTACAGTAGCCGTTACACAGAAGACGTCTTCTGTGCTGATCGACAAACCTGTCGGGGGTCCCCACCATCCCCACCTCCCTTGTCACTTGCACTCTCACCGACCCCCACTACATATCCTCTTCGCCATATCACCTCGCTCCCATTCTGTCCTTGCCCCCCGTCCCGCCCGCCACAATGGCCGCACCCACCGCTGCGATGCCCCCCTCGCCCACGCGCGCCTCCCTTCTCGACCACCACGCTGCTCAACTTCAGCACCGCTCCGCCGCGCTCGACCTGCGCGCGCACGAGCTGTCGCAGGCTGAGGCCCGCCTGTCGCACCGTCTCTCCGCACTGCAGACGCGAACGCACTCGCTGTCACGCCTCGAGTCGACCGCGCGCTCCGAGATGGCCTCGCTGCTTGAGGCTGTCACGTCGCGCCACGAGAAGCTATCCGAGAGCGAGTCGCGCCTGCGCCAGCGCGAGCAGAGCCTGAAGAAGAAGGTCTCGGCGCTGCGCGGCACGCTGCGCAATGCCGCGGCTGTCGAGAGGAAGCTCAGGGAGAAGCAGGACATGCTCCGGGAGACAGAGAAGCGCAAGGAGGAGATGCTCGCCGCGCTCGAGGAGGCCGAGGAGCGCTTGAGGAAGGTCGAGAGGGTGTCCACCGCGGCGGAGGAAAGGGCTGCGAAGGTTGCCGAGGAGGGAGATGTGCTGCGAACGGCCGCTGATAAGCTCGAGATGCTTGAGAGAGAAGTTCGGAAGAGGGATAAGGAAATTGGGAACAAGGAAAGAGCTGTCAGAGAAGGGGAGGAGAGAGTGGAAAGATTATTGCAGTTTGAGGACGTCGTGCAACCGATGAGGCGCTTCGTAGGGGAGTTTGCCATCTTGCTTGCGGAGGAAGGGCGAGGGACGGCAAGTGAACTACCGGATGGCGCTGCGGAGGATGCTACGCCGCAGCTTGTGGCAGCGGAGGCTATTGTCGCCGTCCGCGAGCTTTGCGCTATGGTCCGCGCTCTCAGGGGGCAGAGGGAGGCGCAAGACGCCCGGGAAGCCCGCCTGGAGCAGTTGGAGAAGCAGATGAAGAAGGAAGAGGGCGCTTTGAGGGTGAGGGAGAGGAGTCTCAAGTCAGCGGAAGGCAGGCTGGATGTCGCGCAGCAGAGCTTAAACGCCGTCCAGAGCGATGTCGACAAGGCGTGGGCGGAGATTGAGAGCAACCGGACAGACCTGGATCGGAGGGAGGAGAGTGTGAGGTTGAAAGAGTCTGATGTTATCGAGGCGGACCAGAGAAGGAGGAGGAAGGAGAGCGCAGTTATGCAAGGAGAAAAGATGCTTGTGCGGAGAGAGCGCAGCATTCAAAGGGCTCATGCGGCGGTGGGAGAGAGGGAGAAGGCTGTTGAGCAAAGACAGAGGGACCTCGACGAGGAGAAGGCCAGCTTACACAACTTGAAGACGACCATTGATTTGAAAGAGGATTTGCTGCATACAAGGGATTTGGAGTTTACGGCAAGGGAAGCGAAGAAGAATGCGGCGCTGGATGCCTTACTTGAAGCTTCGGTCAGGAAGAAGAAGAGGCGCTCTTCACGCGAGCACTCTGTCTCTCCTGAGAGCGGGAGTGGGTCCTCACCAACACCAGAGCCGCAGGTGCTCAATCCCACGGTCGTAGAAACGCGGGGTAAAAACGTTCAGCGGATTGTGCAATCTGCACCAGCTCCGGCAAGCACTTCGCAAGCAGCAAGGCCAACGGGTCAATCCCAGGCAAATGACCTAAACGGAGCCCTTCAAGACCCTGAACCTTCTACAGTTCGACGGCAACTGGAGTTTGAGACTACAGTGCAGCGTCAAGCGACTACGAGTGGAGGTGCAGTGCTGCCTGCGCCACTTGTTTCAAGACTGCCTCAGGCTGAGAAAGCACCAAATCAGGATGACTTAGACAAGGCTCCAACGCACGTCGTTAACGACGATGACAACGAAAGCGAGGCAGCAGCAGACGACTTGCTCCCTGAACTACTCGGGGCCCGTGCGCTTTGGAAAGAGAGAGTGGTTCGGCTCGAGGCCGTGGTAGAAA
This sequence comes from Chondrus crispus, assembly GCF_000350225.1. Classification (NCBI taxonomy): domain Eukaryota; phylum Rhodophyta; class Florideophyceae; order Gigartinales; family Gigartinaceae; genus Chondrus; species Chondrus crispus. The sequence goes on along the minus strand of NW_005178735.1, from coordinate 230,683 downwards.
ATATGCGTGAGAACACCTGGGCTCTGAAACCGCACGTGCAGCCAATTCTAACATCTGTGTCAACACAACTGCGGGACATCCACACGGAGATCGATTCGACCCCCGAGAGGCACCCTGAATCCTCAAAAGCATCCTACGGAACGGAGCAGCAGCGGCAAGTCCGATGGGGTGCGTTGATTCGAGAGCAGCTAGATGCGGTGCGGGACGTCCAAACAGGGATGCTGATCGCTCTGAACAAGGAGGAGGACTCGATGTTTCAAGAAAGTGGCCCCGCCCCCCTCCCCTCTGAACAGAGCGAGAGCGCGACTCAGACGACGAGCGAGCCCTCGGAAGGCCCGCGCGAGAAGCGTAGCCCGCCGCACATGGCCGGGGACGAGAGCTCTGTGGACGTGACTCTGGACGCGACGGACGGGCGGCTGTTCCCGGACCATTCGCTCGAGGCGACGGAGGACTTTGGCTCGATCACGTCCTCGTTCCGCAAGTTCCGCAGGCAGATGCGGGCGCAACGCGGGCTGGCAGAGGCGTCGCGCAACAGTCGGATTATTCGGAGGGAGCGCGTGCCGCGGGAGGCGCCGGCTCGAATGCGGCCGCGGCAACCGGTCGGACGGGGGGTCGTCGTGCGCGAGACGAGGGGGATCCGCGGAAGCGACCTGCTGCGAGAGCTTGAGTCCGTGCGCAACGACCTGGAAAGCATCACCGGTAGCACTAATTCGTCGGGTTTGCAATGATAGCTTCACTGCGCTTTAGAATGTTAGCAAGCATGTGAATTTGAATTAACTCAGTAGGGCTCTTCATGCAGGACACTATTTTCCGGCAATTATCGAAGTAACAGGGCTGCTGCAACGGCTTCATATGATGAAATCGTATCCTTTCACCTACGCACAACAAGCGGGACGCAAGGGAGACAATTGGACAAGTTGACACCACCGACAAGCGAAACGTTTTATGTAAAATTAGCGGCCGCGCCTACTCCTCGATGGTAACGGTCTGGAGGCCCTTGAAGGTGGTGACGGGTACGTAGCTGGCGAGGGTGTAGAGCGGTTCCTTTGCGTCCTCGTCGTCGTTCCTCTTGCGGGAGAGGCGGACGCGGATGCGGTAGGGCACGTTGCGCACGCCGGTCTTCCAGATCTCCTTGTTGAGGCGCGTGTCCACGCGCACGTCCGACGTGCCCATTGTCTTGGTCGCAAAATCACGGATGACCTTGACCGCGCGCGGCGCCTTGCGCTTAAAGCCGTACTTGCGCAGCTTCGGGTGCAGGTGGATCGTGTAGTCGCGCGTCACGACCTCGGAGCCTTTCGGCTTTCTGTCCTTGGCCTTTTGTGTGCCGCGTGGAGAGAGGGAGGGTTAGTCTCGTAGGGGTGGGGGGGGGGTCGGGGCGGCGCTCGGATCACCGAATAGGTCGCTGCATTCGCTCTTCCGCCCGAGGCGTTGCGCACCCGGCGATTCACACATTGTCGCAGATCAATTCTTCTCAACATGGAAGCAAGCGTGACCGGACGGCGGCCTGGCACTACCGGCGTCGTCGGGGGTGCAGGCCTTGTCGCGGGATCGATCGGCATCGAAAGCGGCGGAGAGCAGATTCGGACAGGATGGGTGAAGGAACGACTTACCATTTCTTAGATTGCAACTGGCGGCGCAAGCGGACAAGTTTGCGATGCAATGGATGTTGCGGGCGAGAATAGCGAGGTTGGGAATGGGGGCTGCGAGAGAAAACGTTGAGAGAGATGGTCAGGGGGACAATGGCATCGGCGGCAGGCGACGTCGCCGGCGGCCGGACAGGTGTCCGCCGACGGGCGGATCATACGAACTGAAAAGGAATTACATTCGAGAAAACATAATTACGGGAGCACCACACGCCGTTGAGAGTGGGCCAGTCACAACGCGCCAGGTGTTCGGCCAAGAGTGTTTCTGCATAATTTTCAACGTTCCCACGATCGCCCATGCCACAGGCGAAAGGCGCGGGAATCACCAATCTGCCTCAATCTCCGCGTCCCCCACCGCACCTGGCGGTGCTCTCACCGTCAACGCCCAAAGTCCTCAAAGCCCTCTCCCGCGACCCTCACCTTCAACAACGAGCACTCCCTCTCTCCCGCCCTTCATCCGCACCTCACCCCACAATGTCTCGGCGCCCTGCTTTCCAAGCCTCTCTCCCCGTCCGTCTCTCCGCGCGCCCGCCGCCGCTGGCCCACGCGCGCCGGCGCAACCGCGTGGCGGCCACGCCTTGCCGCACGGCGCGCCGCGTGGCGGCCCCCCATCCCCCTCTCTGCGCGACTTCCGCGGCCGGCGTCCTCAAGGACGAGGTGATCCGGGTGCCGTCCACCGTGCCGGCGGACCGCCACCACCCCGTCAAGGTCTCGCTGCGCGCGGAGTCACTGGGCCGCCGCCGCCGCCGCGTGGTTGGCGGCGTCGACATCGCGGCCACGCCTGCGCGCGTGTGGCGCGTCCTCACGTCGTACGACCGCATCGAGCGCTACATGCCCAACATCGTGTCCAGCACCGTCGAGGACCGCGATGGCGTCGTGTATCTGGACCAGGTCGGCATCATTTCGAACAAGCTCGGACTCAGATCGCGCATGCTGGTCCAGGTGCACGAGAGGGAGGAGGACAGATTTATTTCCTTCTCGAGGGTCGAGGGGAGAGACTTTTCGGAGTTTGTCGGGAGTTATTCGGTTAGCGAGGTCGAGGGGGGAGTGAGACTCGATTATGAACTCGTCGCCATGCCGTTTCCACTCTTCCCTATGTACTTGGTCGAGCGGAAGGTGTTTAAGGAAATCCCGAGGATGCTCGCCTCGATTAGGGAGGAGGCCATTTTGGGGCGCGTTATCCCGTTTGAAAACGAATAAGACCTAACAGTTTTGTTATTCCACATTCATCTCGTACTAATCTCACCGCCAGCTCACTCTCACATTTGTGTCAATTTTATCTCGCAACATCTTTACCTTATTATCCAACTAGATCTAACTCAACGCTCCCGTTGCAGTCAGTTACAAACAAAATCAGGGAAAACGCACTAAATTTCACTAGGCAAGTCGTCCACTCAGTTGAAGACATACCTTACGCCTTCGCTTTAAGGATCGATGGCAGGAAGTCAGAGGGCTCCTCTAACCCCAGCAAGTTGAGTACTGTAGCTCCCAGGTTAGCAATACCCGCAGCCTTGCAGTCCGGGTCGTCGCCCCACCGTGCAGATTCGTTGAGCTCGTAGTTTTCAATCCCATTCCCAGTCACCACGCACGGCACTTGTTGCTTCGTGTGCGACACCTTCGCCCTCCATCCTTCAGGCTGCGACCCCGGCTTCGGATTTCCGTCCTTTCCGCACTCGGCCATGATATCGCAATTGCCATGATCGGCGGTGAGCACTACTACCCCTCCGCGGCTAATAATCTCCGGTATGACACGCGCGAGGCACAGATCCACGCATTCCATCGCCATACGCGCGGCAATCATGTGCCCCGTGTGCCCCACCATGTCTCCATTAGCATAGTTGACGACCATAAGATCCGGCTTAAACTCGTCAAGATCCTTAACGATCTCGTCCGAGATCTCAGCTGCCTTCATCCAGGGCCTGGTCTGCTCGCGCTGCTTGTACGACGGCACGCACGTGTATTTCTCCATGTTCTCGTCGAACTTGGCGGCCCGATTCCCGTTGTAAAAGTATGTGACGTGGCCGTACTTCTGCGTCTCCGACACGGAGAAACGCTTCATGCCGTTCTTCACGACATACTCAGCGACAGTGCGCTCGATCTGAGGTGACGAGACGAGGAAGCGCTTCGGAATACCAGCGTCGCCATCATACTGCATCATGCCGGCGTAGCGGACCTTCGGGACGCGCTTGCGATCAAAGTGGGTAAACTCACCCTCTTCAGCCTCGAATGCGGTCGAGATCTCGATGGCGCGATCGCCGCGGAAGTTCCAGAACAGCACTGAGTCGTTATCCTGAATGGGTCCGACGGCATCGCCGTTGTCATCCACGACGACGAACGGCGGAAAGTACTGATCAGTCATCTTTTCATCCTTGTAAAAGCCCTGCACGGCGTCAACTGAGGAAGAAAAGGTCTGAATGTTTTCGGTATCGCCCAAACAATGGGCGGCCCAGCCTCTCTCGACCATTCCCCAATCGGCCTCATACCTATCCATGGTGCACACCATACGACCGCCGCCGCTTGCGACGCGGACGTCGACGCCGGACTCACGGATCGCTTCGAGGCGCTTCTCTAGCGGGCCGAAGTAGTCCAGGGCCGAGCGCTCGCTGACATCGCGGCCATCAGCGAGCACATGGACGCGAATGCGCTTCGCGCCGTCATCGATGGCGCCATCGATGAGCTGGAACACATGGTTGACATGGGCATGCACATTACCGTCAGAATACAAGCCGAGGAGATGGAGAGTGGCGCCGTCGGTGAGCGGCTCCATGAGCCATTTCCAGACGTCGGACTTGAAATCGCCACTGCTGAAGGCTTTGTTGACGAGCTTTGCTCCTTGATCGAAGACGCGCCCCGCGCCGAGGGCGTTGTGTCCGACTTCAGAGTTGCCCATGTCGCCCATAGTCGGGAGGCCCACGGACTTGCCGGAGGCGTCGAGCTCAGTGAAGAGGGCGGTGGCGCCGTCAGGGCCCTCGCCGGACATGAGCTTGTCGAGGAAGGGGGTGCGAGATTGGGTGACGGCGTTCCATGCGGTGTCGGGGGCTTGGCCGACGCCGTCCATGATGATAAGGGCGACGGGGCCGGATGGCTTGGTGAAGCCGGGCTTGGGGGAGAGCTTCATTGTGGTGGGAGCGGCGCTTGAGGATGCCATTGTGTGGTTTTGGGTGGGGGTGGGGGGAAGAATTGAACTGAAGTTGTGTTTGTGGAGGTAGGGGGGGGTGGGGGTACGGGGGTCGAATGCTCAGGGCGGCGGCTGCGGAGTTGGGAGAAGGCGTTGTTGTTAAAGGAGTTGAGAGGGGATCTGGGTATGTGACCGGCGGTCGGCGAAAATCTTTACTGGGCGTGGAGGGCATTCTGATTCGCTAATTGTCCGGGCGGCGCATCTCTGCGATTCAGTTGGACGTCATATCAAATCCTTGTCCACCATTCGTTTATACTCTATCTGACTTGTTAGCCAACCATCACTCGCCAAATGGCCAATTCGTTTGTACTAGCACCGTCGATAATGCCACCAACCTTTTCTATGTTGTCCATCGAAACACATACCATTCATATTCAGTGAACCATTGCAACCGATGTAAACAGTTATACGAAACAGCGGTCAAGGCATTCTCCAGGGGTCGGTTTCCAACAAAACTCGTACCATTCACGATACGGAAGCAACAACGTGCAGAATCTGATGTAGTACATCAACAACGTTTCAGAGAAGAAAAGTCATCTGTTCTCTGCATGCCTAGCCAATCCTTTGCATATATGCAACCTTCGACTCCATGACGGCATGCAATAGGATCAACAGTGCCTTCGGTCTCGCCTATCTAAAATACTCTCCCATGTGACAGCTTACTTACTGTTGTTTTGCACGCCACATGATCGTTCCTTGTTGAGCGTGTCTCACTATGCACAGACTGTCGTGCGGCATTCTCTCTCGCCAGTCATCTTACGTTGCATACCGAGGACATCAATTGTCCTTAGTTTTGATGCCGCATGTTGTGAGTAAAAAAGCCCGTTTCGAAGCTTTCAATACAGTATAACACGTGTTACCTTCCCATGCTTTTTTCCAATAATATCCACTCCAAAAAAAATCTTCACCTCTTCCTTATACCACACGTCCTCTCTCTTTTCTGTTTTTTAGTTGCATTCTACACTGTGGCGATTCACTCGACGTAAACTTTTCAATTTTTCAATATATGCGTCCTTTTCGTTCCCGAAAACGTCGTGTTCCGTCGATCGGTGGTCTATCACGGGGGCAGACTCTTTTTTATATATATTAATTATTCCTTTTAGGTGCACTAAACTCACAGATGTTCGACAATGAACACGACTCCATATTTACTGTGCTTGTCAAAAATCCTCCTTTTTCACTGCTTCAAAACTGCTTCAAAACACCCGCAGGAGTGAAATGCATATCTATTATCCAGTCTCTCGATTCATGACCCAAAACGTACGATTACCTGCGTCCGGATACCTCCGTAGCCTTCGAAGATTAAAAAAAGCATATCACATCCTGCTTTCTAATGTTTTCGTATTAGCATTCGTTCACCTGATGGATATAATAGTGAGGCAACGTGTTCACCTCGGACACCTGCAACTCGGAGTAGGGAATGCATTACCAAACCTCTGCATTACTGGTGAATTGCGACGTTAGCTACTTTTCGAACACCGACTAGATAATAAACGTTTTGCTCCGTACAAGGAACCGGTACAACCTTGATGGATAACTACTAGATGTTCTACTTCAGCGGGACAACCGCATAGGTATATCCCGCTCACACTCTTTCTCTCGGAACGCTTCCTAGAGCTGTCCAAGCCGCCCTTCGGCAACTCGAGCCTACGGCTCGAGCTTGATCTTCTCTCGCCCCAGATACATAGTGATGACAGAAAGTCAAACCCAAGTACCTGTGCTTGGAGATGAAAGCCAGCTCGGAGCCTCTTTCTTTCAAGTTTCAGAATCCAGCCAATCAGATCTTGGACAAAGAGACCTCAATGCTCTATCTGAGGACCATGACGGGCATTTATACATCAATGTTGATTCCATAACGGATCACCTCCGTCGTCATAATTGTTCAAGCGATGAAACTTATTTCGGAAACTCTGCAGAAGGCTCAAATGGCAATTCGAGCTCCTCGAGCCCACGGAAGATTGGCGCAACTGCGGCCGTTATACCACGTGCTAATCCCACCGTATATCATTCTCCAGAAAGCATCACCTCGAAAATACCAGCCTCATTGTTCAACGAACCTCCACAGGTGCAGGGTTGTGACTCAAAGGCGAGCCAACTGGATATTACCGATTTTATTGACAACTTTCTCGGTGATGATGAATTGATGCATAACGTTCCTGAAATTCTAGACACCTTGAACGTCGAAAAGCAGTCCCCTACGTCCTTTCCCGTTCGATGGGAAACGGTCCAACCGCCAACGACTTCACATTTCCCTCAGCTGCCGACGAATTCCGCAACTAAAACACTCTCTCAAATACACACGCTTCCGAAGTCTGCATCCCAAACCTTCCCTGTAGAGAAGAAGGAGCTTTGCTCAGCTCCTGGGACGGAAATGCTGCAGGCCTGCACAACACCGACCAAAATAGAGCCTGTCCTCCAAAAGCAAGCAAATGGCGACTGTCTATCTGCAGGGCAAGGACCGGGGCCATCAAAGTCCACGCCGACACGACGCGCGGAAAAGCGAAAACCTCGAACGTACACTCAGGCCGTTCCCAGCCAGCATTGCCACATCTGCTCTCGGCGTCCTACTGAAGGCTCTCCTCACCAAGTCTGCGGCAATCTGCAGAAAGGGCGGTGCCGTAAAACAATCTGCACGAAATGCTTTCTCCAATTCCGGTGGGACCTCAACGCGGCACGGGAAGCACCACCAGGCACGTGGGAATGTCCTCATTGCCGCGGGCAATGCCCGCAGAGAGCGCAGTGCGTGATCTATAACCGGACGTCAGACCGGCGAAGACTCAAGCTGATCAACCATAGGAAGCGGAAGGGCGAAGCTGGGGACGGGTCGAACGGGAAGAAGAGCAAAGGGATACCAAAATCGAGCGGGGCCAGCAGCGGAAAGACTACGCTTGCGCAACCGGTGGCTCAGGGTGCGGAGAAACGAACGGCGAAGAACTGGGCAACCTCTAGTTTATCGCAAAAGAAGAACGGGGCGACCAAGTTTCGCAAGAAAATCGCAAAGTTACACGACCTGCGCAAGGGCATAACCATCTTGGAAAGTAAGGAAGTGGATTCACATTTAGGCAGAAGCCATACAGACATGCGGGGGGGACAGAAGATGCGACTCGAGCGGCAGTACCACTCGTCACTCGTCGGCGAACATTCGAGAATGACAGACACGAGACTGTTACTGGATGACATCACTGCAGGAAATAGCACACACGAAAAACATGTAGAGCCTATGATGATAGGAAGAACTTCGGATCTTTCAGGCAATCCATTAACCGGGTGTGAAGCACAAGACTATGATAATGGGGTTTCGCACAGCACAACAGGACAAGAAGAGTGTCTACAAAACGGGCCCGGGACGGCGGCGCAAGGCGGATTCTCCCCCGCTGGGACGATGTTTCCGTTCCTGTCGGGCGACCCATTCCTGTCAATGGGCGGGCAGCTGCAGTTCGGGTCTAGTGATATTTCAGGAGGACAGGACTTGAGCGGAATGTCAGGTGGGGAGGTGAGCAGCCGAGTGCATGGGGCGGGGCTAGGGATGGAGGAGGTGTGGCCGAAGATGTATCCGCACGAACGTGACGAGGAGGTGTGTGATGAGACGCCCGACGATTTATGGATGCTTCCGCAGGAAGGGTCTGACGCGGACGAAGGGGACGGGGAAATTGACGCGGTTGGAGCGGGGCTTTGGCATTCGATGCACCAAGAAGGTGGAGGGGTCGACGAGAAGGAGGCTTTGAGGGTGTAGGTGAGAGGGTGAGCTGGCTGCTAAAGAAGAATAGATTTGAGGTTGATTGTGAAGTGTGGGGTGGGGGGCGGGAGGCGGCGAGTGAAGCTTGAGTGTATGGGTTCGAGTTTTTTGTTTGTAAATAGTTCTTGTGGTGGTCGAAGAAGACGCTTTTCGAATTGCCTCTGTACGTTGGTGTGAGTGATGTGAGAGACCGAGGGGATAAGGGTGAAAGCAGCGAGCATATAGTAAGTTGTAACGTGTCTAAAACGTAATCAAAGGAGATTCAAAGCATAAAGAAACAGTACGCCCGGAAAGCATAGCCGAAAAACATGACTGAAAAGAATAACCAACAAGAACACATCCAAAAAGCAGCAAAGGACAACAAAGCCCAGCCAAAGTATAATCAAAGCACAACTGAAGCATAACGTAAGCTTACCCGAAGCACAGAAAAGAATACTCCCTTGCACCCAATACCAATACCCATTCCCCTCGCGCCAAGTGTGTGCAGGAGGCCCTCCAAAATGTATTGAAAATTCCCGATATGCCCACCGAGGTCATCCTCAGGTCATCTGAGCTCTACACATGTGTCGCATATGCCGGGCTGCTTCCGAAAAATCTCATCACCCATTCTGCCCCGAACCCTACCGCCCTCTATCTCCCCCAATTCCTCCTTTCCTCGCGTTCTTCCCGGCCGTCCAACCTCTCCTCCTCACCAACCTCAGTCGCAATGGCATTCGTCTCCACCCCCCTCCCGCACTCGCGTCCCTCCGCCACGCGCGCCGTCACGTCGCGCCACTCGTCCTTCGCGGCGCGCCCCGCCGTGGCGCGCCCGCGCGCCACCCCGGCGCGGGCGCCGGCCCCGCGGATGCAGCACGGCAAGACGGTGAAGGAGAGCCTTGTCGACGCCAACAAATACAAGACTCTCATCCAGCTGGCCGAAGCTGCGGGCGTGGACTTGGACGTCTCCAACTGCACGGTCTTTGCGCCCAATGACGCGGCCTTCGCGAGCACGCCCCCGGGCTTCGTCACCAACCTGCTGGCGCGTCCCGCGGAAGCCGCCGCCGTCATCGCCCGCCACATCCTCCCCGACCGCGTTTACACGTCCAAGCAGATCCGCGGCTGCGGCTTCTGGGACGGCGTCCCCGGCGGGCCGCTGCCCTATGAGGGCCTTGGTGCGATCGTGCGCGTCGGCAATACCCGCATCTTGAACGACAGCTGTAACGATGAGTGCGTCAACGGCATCATTCATACCGTCGATGCCGTGATCTCCACCCCGATGCACAAACCTGAGGGCGTTGCGAAGACTTACGTCCCGTCCGTCCCGACCTTTACGGATAGTACCGTGGGCTCGCTATATCCGACGGGCACCTATTCGAGGGACACTAGCCGTGCAGTGGGTGCGTGTTTGCCGAGCACCTCGGGGGGGAGGAAGGCCATGGGTCTCGTCAACCAACTCCCGTTCTGGCAGTACGGGCCCCCCTTCAACGCTGCCAAGCAGGAGGATTATGAGCCCATTTCCATTGCCCAGCCGGAGGGCGCCTCTGTTGATTATCAGCTCATGCCTCCAGGAACGGTTATCGTCACCCCGGATGAGGTTAGCGCTGATAAGCTCTTGCCGGTTTCGGGTATGTCCAAGTATATTGGCAAGACGAAGAGGTTGGTCGAGGAGGGCGCGCAGTCCGACTATTCTCGGTTGCCGTATTGAGGGGGCTATGGAGGCTTAGAAGTTATGATTTTGGTACCGGTCCTGGTGTTGGTGTGATTAGGACTTCTTCTACGCATGGTATACAAAGGCAAATGACTTCAGCTCGTGATGGTGGGGAGAGCACTGATGGTGCGGAAATTTCTAGCAGTGTAAAAGTTATTCATTCTTTTAGAGCCGCTTGCATTGCTTTTGTGATTTGTTTGTCGTGACAGTTTGTCACATCACGATCTTTTTTTATCGGTAAGCCGCTCGTCTGACACCAAAGGTGAACGAACGTTCTAGCAAGAATGCAGGGTTGTCGAGTTAAAAGAGTCAATTAAAAGTCGCCTTGATATTGAAACGCGAATGGTGGAGAGTGTACCTAGAGTCAGTATGAGTGAGTATGTATATGAGTAAGACGTAACGAGAGTATCAAGCTTTCTCTGCCTTCTGGTCGACACCGGAAGAGAACAAAGGCTCTTTTGCATTCTCTGCCTTATCAACGACTTGCTCGGCGGCCTTATTTTTCATCTCGGCCCTCCGTACGAGCGTATAAGCCAGGGACCCGGCGAGGACGATGAACACGGAAAAGCCACCCAAGCTTGTAATCGGGTTTTTGTAGACCAGCAAAGCAATGATGGTCTGGGCAGCCGACTTGGCCGTGGCGGAGACGTTGTGAGTCAATGGGGACGTATACTTGATTTGGGCAGCGGAGGCAAAAGAGATGGAGACACCCAGCAAGCCTGAGCAGGCGAGCAAAAACCAGTACTCGAGGCTGCGGGTGAGCGGCGAAGTGAGCAGGACCGGAATCTCTCCGGAGAAGAGGATCAAAGGGAGGAAGAGGAAGCAGGCGTTGACGTTGTTATAAAGGGTGATTTTCCAGGGGTTGTTGTCGACCAGGGCGAACTTTTTCTTGACAAAGATGGCATTCATGGCGACGAAGAAGGACGAGGTGACGCCGAAGACAACACCGACGAGCGACCAGCGCACCTCCTCGATGTTGCCTAAGGCGAAACCGGAGACGACGAGAGCGCAGCACAGCGTGGCCGGGACGGAGGTGGTTTGGCCGAGCACGAGCAGGTCGAAGACGACGTTGAAGACGATGGTGAGCGAGCGGGCGACCTGGTAGAAGGAGACCTCGACATACTTGAGGCAGAGGTTGTTGAAGACGATCATGCAGGTAAAGATGCACGACAGCGAAAGGATCTGCTTAAGGATGTCCAGCCGGACCTCGAACGGCGGCACGGCGAGCACGTTGAGCGAGCCGGCCATGTAGCAGAACGCGACCGTGACCACACATTGTGACCAAGTAATGAAGAACGGCGCCGACGCGATGTCCTGCGAGCCCAGCAGCGTCTTGTTCGCAAACACCATCGAGATCGAGATGAACCAGTAGAAGGACACGGCCGCGCCGATGTGCAACATCTGCCGCGAGAGCGGCGTGGACGCGTCCACAGACATGGTGGCGAGCGTGCGGGCGACGGTCGGAAAGGGCGGTGAGGCGCGGCGGTGAGGCGCGGAAGGGGTGGAGCAGGGGGGAGATGCCGGGGGTACTGTGGGAGGAGCGGGAGAGTGGGCGTTTGTGTCTGCGGAGGACAAGGGGCCTGAGGCCTGAGAGGGTTGCAGTGTAAAGTTACTGTCGTCTAAACTTGCACGACACGACGCATGCGTGCATTAAAAAGCGTGCGACCAATCGCGGGGGCGGATTCGTGATGCACACCGATGCCATTCCGGGCGAGCCAATACCGCCCAGCCGGGGCACCGCACCTCCGCCAGTGCGTCCGGCGACCTCCCATGCGTCTCGCCTTCCTCCCGCCGCGCGCCCTGGCGCCTACGCGGCAGCGCGCGGCGGCGACCACGCGGTGCGGGCTGCGCCCGCGCGAACTGCCGCGCGAACTGCCGCGTGTGTGCCGCGTATGCAAGCGCGGCTACGTGGTGGCGGAGAACCACGCCGCCGCGTGCCGTTTTCACACCGCGCGCTGGATGGGCGCAGAGAACTCCAAGCACTTCGGACGCGTGCGCGAGGGGGAGGGGGGCACGGCCTACTTTTACGACTGCTGTGATGCCGAGGAGCAGGGGGCGGAGGGTTGCGCGACGGGCTTTCATAAGGGGTATGATGACGAGTGAGCGCGAGGGCGGACAGAAGGGCGTGCGACAAGGAGGGAGGGGTTCTAAGTGTGTGTGTGTGGAAGGTGGCGTAAGCGTCGAGAGCGCGGCGGAGGGTTGATTTCTCTCCCTAAAGCGCCAATATTTGCTGGTCGTTGTCCTCTAGAGTCTTATCTCACCTTTATACAGTACATTGATGTCAATTATATACACAAGCACTTGTTTCATATCGAGCTTGTCTATCTCAAACCATTGTCCTTCCCTTCTTCGTATCCTCAAAACAGATACAAGCCATCACTACCATCGCCACATCTGCCTACCAAATACCCTTACGGTACAAGTGTCATCTGTCAACGCGTCATTTCTACCACACTTTTGGTAGCAACGCGCACCCGTCCACTTCCTTGATAATGTCGAACGAATCCCACAACTCTTGGTGCTGTTCGCGCGCGTCCCCCGTATCCGATTCGAGCTGTTCCACAATGCTTGGCAGATGTCTCGGGTGCTTGCGTGCCAACTCCCGGATCATCCCGAGGCACCGCCAAAACCATACCGGCTTGTCGTCAAAACCAGGCAAGTTTTGGTTGTACTCGCTCTTCTCCATGTCGTCGTCTTCGCTGCTCTTATCCTTCCTCAGTAGCTTTTGACACAGGTAAAACAGACGTCGGAAGGAGAAGAGCAGTAATTCTGAGATCTCCTTCTTTGCCCGTTCCGTCCCCGACTTGGCATTTTCCAACCGCGCTTCGGCCCGTTCGATTTCTCCTTCGTTTGCAGCCGCAGCCGCTTGCGATGCCGCTGTCAGCTCCGTCCGCGCCCCATTCTCTCGTGCCCGAGCCCGTTGCATCACCAGACGTATCATTTCCCAACGTGACGATTGAGACAAGTTTTTCTTCAACTCATCGTCGTCTAACGCCACCATATTTTGGCCGTCGGCTCGTTGCTCGGAAAGAACAGAATCAATAATAGCCAACCCGTCAATCACCCGGCGCATCGAAAGCTTGTCCAACACGTACATTTGTCGAATGTGCACCTCGCTCCAGAAGCAGCTCACCTCCAAAGTCACCAACCGCCTTGCCTCGGCTCCTCCTGCTTCTGCCATTTGGAGAAGCAGTGCAAGATACCGCTCTGCTACAGTGTCAAAGTGCGACAAAGTTTTACATCCTGCCAACAGAATCGCACGAATAAGAGAAGTCAACCTCCCATTATTCGCATCTGCTTCCGCCTTTTGTTGCAATTTTGGCTCTGGGGGTACAGAACGTATTGGAATCAGCGTGCAAAGCCGTTCCATCACAACTTTCGCCTCCTGCTTGTCCTTCCCTGTCACTACTGACATCAAGCTATCGTTCACTGTGTCGTCAAAGCGAGACTTGTTCCCACTGGATGGCTTTGGAGGCAGAAAGTACTTCATTTCTTCCGGAACGATATCAAGAATGCGTTCGTAGTAAGAAAGCCGGATGCACCTGGATAGCACATCCTTGCAAAACAGGGCTCGGAAGGGAAACTTCTCAACCATGTCTGCGTCAGCGTATAAAGCCCAGTCAGACCAGTTCCACTTGTACTCAAAATTACTGAGATGAAAGGAAAACCATTCGGTTAGCCGATCAAACGATTCCGGGTCAAATAAGCCAGCGTCCTGAAACATAGCCTCCACAGCTGTGAGAAGCTTGACAGGTAAACGAGAATCCTTCACCCGACATAAATCGACAAACAATGTGCCATAGTAGACAGGTGCAAAATTCGGGTCGGGCATCGCGCACAGTTGCGAGAACAATCCTTCCACAATCTCCCCATCCACGTTGTTCAGCATTGGAAATGTTAGCAGTCGTTCAGCAGCCATGACATGATTACTCGAAAAGTTGTCTACAATGTCGACAATGTACGCACGCAACACATGCTTCTCCATCAGTGTTCGATCGGAGGCAAGACCCATGGTGAAAAGCTTGCTGTCGCCCCCTTTCATATCTGGTCCTTCGGGTTTGGGTTGCTTCACTTCTCCATTGATGGGGCCAGGGTCGGCGGTGATGCCCTTTGAAGAACTCATTCCTACATCAGTGTCTAACTTTTTAACCTGATCACCATCCGTCATTGCAACATCTTGCGAGTCTTCACCTCCCTTTTCCGTTTTTGGGGTTTGAGTCTGCCCTTTGACGTCGCTTTTTCCAGTCACGCTTGCTTTGCCCTTTTCGCCATTCAATCCCTTTTGCAGGTCCCTCGCCTCCGGTTTCGGATTCACCAAGAACAGGCGAAAACGCGGCGCCGAGTACCTCGTGAGCTTGGAATGTCCTGGAATGACAAGCGGAGCCATGAGAATCTCATGACCCCCGCTGAGCTCGACGCCAAATTCTTCATATGGTCTCGGAATGATGGTCTCGGCACACTGCCAGTCATTGTTCTTGAGCACAAAAGTGGCCTCGAGAAGCTCTGAAAAGACCTCAACGCACCTCTTACTTGTGGCTGGAGCAACGCATCTCCAGGTACTGGCCTTCCAGGCCTCTGCGATGTTGCGTGCGGCGTCGAGAATTTTGGCGAGTTCCTCCGGCGCTCGCTCGGCGAGCAGAGGCGCAGCCCACGGCAAGGCGTTCAAGGCGATTTCGGCCAAAAACTCGCCGCGACAGTGCACGCCATACTCTGAGCGATTGGCTTGAGTGAGTTCGTGCAAGGCGGCGTCGAGCAAAACGAGAATGTATTCGGCTACCGAAATGGGCGACACCATTGCGCTGCATGAGAGACAGGCCAAAAAGCGCAACGATCTCCGTGCGACGCCAGAGTGGCCGTCGCGTATAGCGGCGGCCATGTCCTTCCCGACGGCGTCTGCAAGCTTGTTGGCGAGGTCCTTTGCGTATGGTTCGTCCTCAACGGTGAGGAGCCCCGCGATGGTGGCGTACGTGGGGGCCTTGAAGGGAAGGCTGATGCCGCACCGTTTGAGCCCCATGCCGACGGTTTCAAATACATGCGGCGAACCAGAGGCCAGTCGAGGCT
>NW_005178735.1:212726-215208 GCF_000350225.1 Chondrus crispus | reverse complement strand
CAGCAGACCGAAGGGCCGAATTCTCAGCAACACTGCGGGGGGGGGGGGAACGGCCATATGGACGACGCAGCAAGGGCGAACGAACGACTGGATGAATAGATCCAGCCAGCAGTGATCCCCTCTGCCGACTCATTCTTTCTTATTTTTCATTTATTTTAAGAAGGCACAAACGAAATGTCGCGACCTCTTGCAGTCCTCCAATACGGTGTTCCTACTCGCAACGCCCGCGACCTTCGACCTCATCGAAAAACCCGTTCGTCATCAACCCGCCCTCAGAGTGTCTGTCGCCAGGGACCCAAGACCCGTCATGGACCCGGACGCCTACCGTACCGTCACAACGGGCGTGGCGCCCTTCTGGGCCTCCAAGTACGCGCGGGAGTCGTCGAAGAACTGGGACAAATTCTACCGTCGCAACAAGACCAACTTCTACCGGCACCGGCACTGGACGACGGCGGCTGCCACGGACGGCTTCGCGTGTCTCGCGCAGCCGGGCGCGACGCCAGACGCGCGCGTCGTGCTGGCAGAGGCCGGGTGCGGCGTCGCCAACTGCGCCTTCCCGCTGCTGGAGAAGAACGAGGCGCTGCACGTGTACGCGTTCGACTTTGCGCCGGCCGCTGTGCGCCTCGTGTGCGAGGCCGACGAGTTTCGCCGCTATGCCGGGCGGTGCCGCGCGTTTGTGTGGGACTTTTGCAAGACGAGCGTGGAAGATGTGCCTGCGGAGGAGCGCGGCGAGCTGGCGGGTGGCGTCGCAGATTATGTCACGCTGATCTTTGTGCTTAGCGCCGTCCCCCCGGACAGCCAGCTGGCTGGCTTGAGACACCTTTTTGCGCTGCTCAAGCCCGGGGGGAAGCTTTTGTTTCGCGATTACGCTACGGGGGATATGGCGCAGGCTAGGTTTGCAAATAGGAATAGGATTGCGGACAATTATTTTGTTAGGCAGGATAGTACCTTGTCCTACTTTTTTGAGGATGACCACCTTCACGCCTTGCTAACTGAGGCTGGGTTTGAGAAGGAAGAGATGCGCAGAGTGGATAGGGTCATAACGAACCGCAAGGAGCAGTTAGAAATGCGCAGGGTCTTCTTGCAAGCCATCTATGTAAAGCCAACTGTCGATTGACAACAACCCACTTTTTTCACTGCCCAAGGCACGGAATCGGTCCGCACACTAGTTTTGTACTGCATATGTGGTGTCGGGTCGGTCGAGTTGCCGCGATCGTATCACAGGGGGAGCCCAGATTGTGCATCCGGCTCTGCGCAACGAGAAGGAAGGGGGGTTGAAGCTCAAGCTTTGTTATCTGTTTAGATCTCTGATAAATTACCATATCTTTCCCTGCGACCCCCCTGCAGTAAACGTCCGTCCTAACAAGCATTCTCAATTCCTAATCTAGACTACGACTTCACCAAAGAATACTGCCCACACCCCACACACCCCTACATCGCCTGTTTTTCGACACTTCTGCCAACTCGCCCGACCCAAAAAAACAAAACAAAAAGGAGTCGACAGATTTTCTTGACAAGCCAGTCCCCATACGTGATTCCGCACCTTGTAACAGCAATACAAGAGGGTATCACTTGTGGTTCCGGGGCTGTCAATCAGCAAAAAGAACTTGGCGGATATTTTAAACTGACAACGATCAGTCGATCAGTCGACGGCGTCCCTGGTTGGACGGACGCAAGTCGCAGAGAGGACCAGAGAAGGCAGCATCTACCTGCAACGGAAGATTCCACACACCCCGCCCCCCCGCCCCTCCCTCACCCTGCCCCGCCAGTCTCGGCCCTAACTCACTCGGCCGTGTGACAAGCAGGTCACATAAAGCGAATCATTCCAATCCTCTCTAATCTTGTGAAGGGGCCCATGCGACGTTCGTGTACATCTCTGCTCCTCACCATAGCTTAACCCGCGTGACAAGACAAAGGCGCACTGTTCTTGAGTGCATGCGACAGCAGTGATCATAAAGTTTTCATCCCAGCGTGCATGGATCGAGTGCGAGGGATACTGGAAGTCGAGCTCGACGCACTGGTCCTTGAATGGGGCTCCCCGAGACATGACAACGCACCACTGCATTTGGAAGCGGCCCTGAGTGGCGATGGCGGTAATATAGTAGTCCGAGTTCCATTTCTCGGCGATCCACTTGGACGGAAATGTGGAAGCGACAATGTACGACTGCTGCTTGTACTTTCTACCTCTCTGCATCATGGAGCAGACGACGCCCCAACAGTTGTCGTTTCCGGCGACCGAGGTGATAAAGTACGACTCTTCCCATTTCAATCGAACCCAGTCGCGGGGGAAATCCGAGTCGTGGCAATAGTGCAGTGCCTGTTCCGTATAGCCCGAGTTGCGGGCGTTGAGGACTGCGGTCCACATATTGCCTGCAAAGTTCAAGCTGGTTATTCTCATGCCCTGCCCCCACTTGCGCTCGACCTCGTTGACCAAGTTGGAGTAGGAAGGGTGCGAGGTGTAGCACTGTGTGTTGGGGGGAGA